>NW_007379347.1:0-56939 GCF_000475195.1 Diaphorina citri | reverse complement strand
TACCCAATATTACATCATTACTTTTGTCAAGTTTGAAGATCTTTATCACCAAACCACTTGGTACAAGATCTTGAACATCTAGGAGCTAGGAGCTGTTTATTCTTGATCTTGAATATTCTAGGAACACCCAGAAAATTTGGGAATTCCAAACTTGGGGACTGAAGAAGATCTGTCTGAGAAAACTCAACGCTTTCCATTCACATTTTTAAATAGAATTTCCACAGCAATTTTTTTTATAAAAGTCGCTGAAAAAATTCTAAACACTCAGGCCACTCGGCCTCAAACCCCTTGAGAAGTTCAACTTCAGGGATTCATTCCACGATAGGTTCAAGTCCAAGTCAAGTCATACTTTTTTAGGGGGGGGGGTAATGGCTAAATTTGAGCTTGAAAAGGGGTATTTGTCTAAAAAAGGTTGGGAACCACTGTCCTAAAGGTTATGGTAAACATGTATGAAGGTAAAGGATTATTGTGTTCATAATAGTGGATGTGCAAAAATCCCCCTTTTCCCCTTTTTTCTCTGTGTGTTATTTTAATACTGCAAGTCAAAATTAGATATTCAATTTTCTTCTTCTTCTTCTTCTTCTTCTTCTTCTTCTTCTTCTTCTTCTTCTTCTTCTTCTTCTTCTTCTTTTTCTTCACCTTTTCCCGTGTACAGACGGGGTCGGCGTTTTTCGTCAGCCTCTCAATCAGCCCTAACTAGGGTGATCGCTTTGCGCTGACATTTGGTTTTGGCTAGAAATTTTAAGAGTGGTATACTCCCTGTTTATAGTCCCCCAGCGAGACTAAGCTGTAAGCTGGTCTACTCCCTGTTTAACGTCCCCCACCAGACATAAAATTAGATATTCAATATTTACCAATTAAATACCATAAAGAAAGGTATTTGAAAGTTAATAATAAAAATCAGCGCAAAAGAGAAAGGGGGAAAAAACACGTTCCAGTGTGCATCCTGCAATTTCCACCGTGACCTTCCCTTTATAACTCTTCTGTCATGAGATTTTTTCCACTTGGTCCTCTTTCTTCCACTTTTCCCTTCTTACCAATTAAATACCATAAAGAAAGGTATTTGAAAGTTAATAATAAAAATCAGCGCAAAAGAGAAAGGGGGAAAAAACACGTTCCAGTATGCATCCTGCAATTTCCACCGTGACCTTCCCTTTATAACTCTTCTGTCATGAAATTTTTTCCACTTGGTCCTCTTTCTTCCACTTTTCCCTTCCCTTCTCATTTCTCCCTCTACTCTTACTCATCCTTCTTCTTTTCCCCCTCCTTATTTCTTTCCTCTTACTTTCACTCATCCTCCAATCCTCCTTCTCTCCCTCTTGCCTTGATTTATTTTGCTTCTTTCCCCTTTGATTCCTTTGGTCTGCTTCTCCTGCCTCTTATTTCTCCTCCTCTCCCTCCTTCTTCTCCTCTTCTTCCTCCTCCTTCTTCTCTTCTTCCTCTTCCTCCTCTCCCTCCTCCTTCTCCTCTTCTTCCTCCTTCTCTCCCTCCTTCTTCTCCTCTTCTTCCTCCTCCTTCTTCTCCTCTTCTTCCTCCTCCTCTCCCTCCTTCTTCTCCTTTTCTTCCTCCTCCTTCTCTCCCTCCTTCTTCCTCCTCCTTCTCTCCCTCCTTCTTCCCCTCCTCCTCCTCCTTCTTCTCTTCCTTCCAGATCAAAAACAATGTTCAGATGACATTGAAGATGAACATCTTGAAGAAGAAACGTCAAAGAACGATCAGAATGATCGATTCCCTTCACATTTGTTTCCTTATCCCTATTTATTTTCATTACACGCTCAAAACCACTTATTGTATAAAAATAAACTAAACGATATTTACAATAGAGATCATTTATTTCATAAAAATATAAATAATAGTCATTTATTTTACGATCCTAGTAGATTTTATTTAAATAATTTTGTGAACAAAAATAACATAGTCAAACCTGTGCCTATCCAGTCATCCAACCATGGCTTGTCTCTTCAGCAAATGCATTCGCACAAGCGGTATCAAAACTACAAGAATAACAATGATTACAAATACAATAGCTCACCTAGTTCTACAAGTCATTTAGGTAAGTACCTACCTACCATTTATATTATTTTATGCCTTCATTTTTTTTTTTTTTTTTGCTTCTTTCCCCTTTGATTCCTTTGGTCTGCTTCTCCTGCCTCTTCTTCCTCCTCCTTCTCTCCCTCCTTCTCCTCTTCTTCCTCCTCCTCTCCCTCCTTCTTCTCCTCTTCTTCCTCCTCCTCCTTCTCTCCCTCCTTCTCCTCCTCTTCTTCCTCCTCCTTCTTCTCCTCTTCTTCCTCCTCCTCCTTCTTCTCTTCCTTCTCAGACGGATTCATTTTGCTCATTATATTATTTTGGGTGTAAAAGAGGAAAAAAACGAAGTAACAGTGTTAACACTTTTATGAAAGAGAGAGAAAAAAAAGAGAGCATAATTCCGTATAATTAGAGGGTATCTAGGTAACACACTCTACTTCCCACCTTTCCTTTATGTTCAAGTTTTCTTCTTGCTCTCCTTCTTCTTCTTCTTCTTTTACTTACGTACCAATGTCATGACATCAACACCATCCACAGAGATGAAAAGTTCTGTGTGAATGAATTTTCAAAGTTCTACTTTTTTTATACCCTCTTGACATGATGGTTAGTAAGATTTTCAATTCCCTTAAGACATGATGCTTACTTAGCAGATTTTCCCATGCCCTAAGAAGAACCTAGATAGATTCGTAGAAGCTTAATCCATCCTTCAGGGCTGTTTGCCCCTACACCTAAGCCTCGGAGTAGGCTTTTTGTGTATGAAGTTAAGCTGCTATCCCCGGGCCTTGATGGAACCTAAAAGCACCCTCATTGGTATATTTCAACCTCCTCAGTTTCTCCAAAATTCACCGGCAGCACCTGTAAAGAGTCCACACACTCAGATTTACAAAAGCTGTGAGTTCATATATTATCCCATTAAGAGAAAGAAGAACCCAACTTTGGTGGTATCTTCAAAAAATTATCCCATTACACGACATACCTGATTATAGGACAAGAAAGGAAAAACGTCCAGCTTAGACATCCCATTATTTTTCTATGTATAACTAAAACCACAGCAGCCTTTTCGACACGGAAAGGAAGCTGTCTAAACAGCCATAAAACAATGTTTACCTACACTGGAAAAAGTTTGTGATTGATGACTTTGACGAGAAATCAAAAACGTCATCTCAAATTTAACTCAAAGTTCATTGGCTTTGAAGAGCATCAGTTTTAGTCTGGATTTTCCGCCGAGAAATTAAAAGCCTAAGAAGCTATAATTAAAATGAGAACCCCATTTTGTCTAAACAGAATCCATCAGCAAGGGAAAGTACTGCACACTTTGATAAATCATAATCCAAATATATAGACATCCTGAAACAAAGGCATTTGCCTTTTTCCTTAAATTTTCCTTGAAATATTACTACATTGCATGGCTATTGTGAAGCGAGAAATGTTATATACGAATTACCTATGCGCAAATAAGCACCCAAAAGTTTTCTCTGAGAGAAGAATAATAAATTGTAGCTATGAAACTCAGGCTGGCTACTCACGCTCAGACAGACCGAGATTGGAAGCTTTTCCGCCACACACAAGTCTGTCAGAGATCTGAGCGTGAATGGCCTGCATAGTCCGTTTCTACTAGGACTATTCCAAGATATAAGGACATTTTAAACCTCTCCTGGCAGAATTTAAGGTACGTACAATTTCCTGCTTAATGCTGTCCATTTATCAGTAACATAAGAAAAGGAATTTCAACTATGTTTTAAGCTTGAATTCTCGTCACAAATGGCGTTTTGCACACACTTTGAGAGGCGAGAGAGAGAGGAACACGAGAGGGAAAGAGAGATAGCTCAAGAAGACTTTTGTGGAAAATAATATAAAAAGACTGAAAAAAAAGAAGCAAAGACTAATTTTGTGTTTAAAATTTTCAATTTATATTATTCCTCTTGGGAGACTGGGAGCTTATTTATAAGTCACTTGCGCCCTTTCAGTCTGAAAATTGGACTCGTGACGTTTTCGAGGGGCTGTTCCAGAAAGGAAATTCACACTTTGACTTCGCATTTTGAGAAATTTTTACCCCTACTGTTATAATTTGGTAAAATAGTACCTAGGTACGTATATGTAGGTAATTGTCTTTTTATTGAAGGCATGATTGAAGCCGACTTGACTACAACAAACAAATAATGGCTAACATGAACATCGACTCCTTATACAAGAATGACGAAATCTTTCTGGTCAACCTGATCAGAGAACTTTGCATATAACATTTCTCGCTTCACAATAGCCATGTAATGTGGACTCCTTATACAAGAATGACGAAATCTTTCTGGTCAACCTGATCAGAGAACTTTGCATATAACATTTCTCGCTTCACAATAGCCATGCAATGTGGTAATATTTCAAGGAAAATTTAAGGAAAAAGGGAACTAGGTACCTTTGTTTCAGGATGTCTTGAATAGCACTGGTTTGATAGCAGTCTTTAAGCCCTTTCTTTTGATGAAATTGGATCTTGGAAAAGTTCGTCCAGTTCAGACTTATGGGGCGTATGGTACAGGTGGGCCAATAAATGGTACGTTTTTTAGGTGCGCGAATAAATGGTACACTTACCCTAGTCCTAGTAGAATCGGACTATGCAGGCCATTCACGCTCAGATCGTCTGACAGACCTGTGTGTGGCGGAAAAGCTTCCAATCTCGGTCTGTCTGAGCGTCAGTAGCCAGCCTGAGTTTCATAGCTACAATTTATTATTCTTCTCTCAGAGAAAACTTTTGGGTGCTTATTTGCGCATAGGTAATTCGTCTTCTGTCTACCTTTATTATAATGTATGTTTTCATGTTGTATGTCTCACTCATAAATCATTATAAAAAGGTCCCCACGCCAAATCTTTTGCCTATTTTCTCCATTACAACCTCACATATTCGATTTCGCATTTCATTGAAATGTAAAAAAAAGAAAAAAAAATCAACACAATAAATTAAAATTAATATGAATTTCTCAGCCGTAAATGGAACTGCAGGTTTCAGAATGTTTTCTTTTTGTTCTTTTTTTTTGGGGGTTTATTAGGTGTAGGTATAAAATGTGTAAAGTGTTACTGTTCCAATGTTCCATTCCAGGCTTTCCAGAAGTTAGGGCAATGCAGTTGTTGTTTCCTCGTTTTGCCTAAAGGTTGCCTATGCTACGTTCCAGGAACGTATGGACCGGTGAAAATCACTAGTGTAGGGCAGCCATCTTCTAAAAAAAAGTACCCTACCTTGTGTAAATTATTATTACTTTTACACGTGTAACTTTTACCAGTCCATACAATCGTGGAACGTTTTGCCTAAAGGTTGCCTATGCTACGTTCCAGGAACGTATGGACCGGTGAAAATCACTAGTGTAGGGCAGCCATCTTCTAAAAAAAGTACCCTACCTTGTGTAAATTATTATTACTTTTACACGTGTAACTTTTACCAGTCCATACAATCGTGGAATGGAGTACTGACGAACATTTTGATGTACATTCTAGACTGGATAAATAAAATGTCTTGAACATTTTGAAGAGAAGAAAATTTTTAAGAATGCACGGACTTACGTAAGGTACATCATGCACTCATGTACTGTACTTGGGCACCTACTCAACCTTCATGCGGATGGACAGGGTTGTAGAATTTGAAGCACGTGTATCCAATATTGATATTTCAGCAACTGTCTAGGACCGTATCTAATTTATTTTCAATCCACTTTCCTTCAAACTTTCAGCATTTTTTCCCCTGAATGTTCAACAAGTTTATTCAGCACCCTATGCGGAGAACTTACGATCGAAACTTAGTATAAGAAAACTTTCATTTTCTTTTGTCTTGTACCTATAGGAATATTAATAAATTTAATGGCTAAGAAAGACGAGGAGTTAAGGAGAGAAAATCAATTCCACGAGGAGAAGACAAAATTTATGGTTCATAAAGTTTTTAAGATTTTATTTTGATTGAATTTGAAATTTTATGAAAGAAAGAAAAAAGCATTAGAATTGAAATGGAGTGTTTCCTAGGCTCTTTTTTTTCTCAAAGCTTCGTGTGACTGGCAATCCTCAGAGCTCTTGTCTCATTTATTTTCCTTTCTATTATTTCTTTCTCTCGTCTATTTTATTTCAATTCAAAGACACATAATTATATTATTAGAATTTAGACATATAAAATATTTTATTTACTATCACTCTCGTCTATTTTATTTCAATTCAAAGACACATAATTATATTATTAGAATTTAGACATATAAAATATTTTATTTACTATCACTAGGTAGGTACCTGTTTGGGGATGCGGAAAAATCAACACAGATGTCGCACCCCAAGGCTACACCAAAATGTAGCCACATTAAACCGCGATCTATTTACTACAGGTAGGTACCTGTTTGGTTAAGAATATGTATAAAGGACTGCACATATTACTACACAAATATTTACAGGAAATGGAAATTAAAGTAATTCATTGGAGCAACATAAACCTTGTCCTCTTCAGTAGCATTTCCACCGTTTGTTTCTTCTTCCTCCTCCTTCTCCTTTCACCATCTCCTCCTCCTCTTCTTCTTCTTCTTCTTCTATTCTTCTTCTTCTTCCTTCTTCTTCTCCTCCTCCTTTTCTTCCTCTTCCTTCTTCTTCTTCTTCTTCTCCTCCTCCTTTTCTTCTTCTTCTCCTCCTTTTCTTCTTCTTCCTTCTTCTTCTCCTCCTCCTCCTTTTCTTCTTCTTCTTCCTTCTTCTTTTTCTTCTTCTCCTCCTCCTCCATCTCTTCTCCTTCTTTTTCCTTCCTCTTCTTCTTCCTCCTCCTCCGAGTCCTCTTCTTCTTCTTCTTCTTTATTGAGAAAAATCAACACAGGTGTCGCACCCCAAGGCTACACCAAAATGTAGCCACATTAAACCGCGATCTATTTACTACAGGTAGGTACCTGTTTGGTTAAGAATATGTATAAAGGACTGCACATATTACTACACAAATATTTACAGGAAAAACTATTAGTATTCCTCATTCTTTTTTAATGTCCATTTCACCCTCTGAATCGCGTCTTTTGCACAATCTCAAACAGCAGTTACAGGAAAAACTATTAGTATTCCTCATTCTTTTTTAATGTCCATTTCACCCTCTGAATCGCGTTTTTTGCACAATCTCAAACAGCAACAGTTGTCTGCCGATCCATTACAAACATGACTAGCACCCATCTGATAAACATGTGGCCCAGGCGAACCACCTGTTTCCTCCTTCTTGTATTTGACTCGTCTGTTTTGGAACCAGATTTTCACCTGTTTCTCGGACAGTTTCAAACAGGTTGCTATCTCAATCCGTCTCAGTCTTGACAGGTACATGCTGTTGGAGAACTCCCGTTCTAATTCCAACAGTTGGGTGGAAGTGAATGCCGTTCGGATACGTTTACAACTGCCACTGTACTCGCTACCACTGTCACTGTCACGATCCCTATCGTGTTTGGCACTCTTTGGAGTGGGTTCTTGTTGCCTTGTATCAGAAATGAGCTCTTCATTACTTGTTGTATGATTCCAACAGTTGGGTGGAAGTGAAAGCCGTTCGGATACGTTTACAACTGCCACTGTACTCGCTACCACTGTCACTGTCACGATCCCTATCATGTTTGGAACTCTTTGGAGTGGGTTCTTGTTGCCTTGTATCAGAAATGAACTCTTCATTACTTGTTGTATGGTGTTTCCTCTTGGTTGTATTCTCATGGTGTGTTGGTGGGGAAATATCTGCAACAAATGAAGACAATCGATATCAGTAAGTGCGAATAAACGCAAGGAGTTCAATTTTCAAGAAGTACCTGAATAGGCATAATGAGGAATAAATGGCCAACGGGAGTTCTGAATAAGCGAAAGTAGTTTTCAGAAAAATATCGATCAAGAAAGCCATTACCTGGTTGGCAAAAGCAATCAGATATTACTTTTGTTTCTTCCTTTAGTTTTCTATTTATTAGACTCCCGATCGAGTGAAATTGATCCGAGTGCACAAACTTTTTACTAACAATACATGTTTTTGATGACGTCGAGAAAAATATCAATCTCTTTTCCCACTATAAAAGTTACGACTTCGGTATCCACTTGTAAATACTTTAAAACGAGAAACTTAAATCGAGTTTATTGAGGAAATCTGTGAAATTGATACTTCCGTTTTTTATTGACGCTGCAAATTTTTTAATTGGTGTTTTTACAGCTAACCAGTAATGGTGAATTTTTTTGCCCATTTACGAGCATTTCTCTAAAACGACCCTTTGTGATTTGTGAAACATGTCAATAATTTTCGAATTTTGAACTTTTTGTTTAATATTGCAGTCTGTTTAATACCTAATTTTTTAATTGGTGTTTTTACAGCTAACCAGTAATGGTGAATTTTTTTGCCCATTTACGAGCATTTCTCTAAAACGACCCTTTGTGAAACATGTCAATAATTTTCGAATTTTGAACTTTTTGTTTAATATTGCAATCTGTTTCACAAAAAGATATTTTGTATTTCACAATTTGCACTTTTCATGTAAAATTTTCTTATACCACAAGGGCTAAAAATAGGGAACAACTACTAACAAGGTTAGCGGTATTTCTTTAGTAACTTTCTTGGTACCTATTGTATTTATGGTCAATTATTTAGGATTTATTTATAGGTAACCCATAAGGGTCAATAATACCTTCTTCTACGTCTTCTAAGTTCTTTTTACTTTATCTAAACACAAGTTAAATACTGCAGTGACGGGAAGCAGACGACAAAATAATTTTCTCTCTTGTACAAAATTTCCACCACAGTTTCGAATGTAAAATTTTCTTATACCACAAGGGCTAAAAATAGGGAACAACTACTAACAAGGTTAGCGGTATTTCTTTAGTAACTTTCTTGGTACCTATTGTATTTATGGTCAATTATTTAGGATTTATTTATAGGTAACCCATAAGGGTCAATAATACCTTCTTCTACGTCTTCTAAGTTCTTTTTACTTTATCTAAACACAAGTTAAATACTGCAGTAACGGGAAGTAGACGACAAAATAATTTTCTCTCTTGTACAAAATTTCCACCACAGTTTCGATTTTTTTACCTTCGGAAAACTTTCTGACCTTCAACCATAATCGTCTGAATTAGAGGTAAGGTTTCTTCGATACAACTTTTCATTATTTCAACCTCTTCAAACCCCAAAGTCCTCTTGGTCATTTATAAGAAAAATAATGAGAATCTTCAATCGGCTCTCTCTGACCATCACGGGTTAACAAGAGGGGGGTATTGTATTTATGGTCAATTATTTAGGATTTATTTATAGGTAACCCATAAGGGTCAATAATACCTTCTTCTACGTCTTCTAAGTTCTTTATACTTTATCTAAACACAAGTTAAATACTGCAGTAACGGGAAGTAGACGACAAAATAATTTTCTCTCTTGTACAAAATTTCCACCACAGTTTCGATTTTTTTACCTTCGGAAAACTTTCTGACCTTCAACCATAATCGTCTGAATTAGAGGTAAGGTTTCTTCGATACAACTTTTCATTATTTCAACCTCTTCAAACCCCAAAGTCCTCTTGGTCATTTATAAGAAAAATAATGAGAATCTTCAATCGGCTTTTTCTGACCATCACGGGTTAACAAGAGGGGGGGGTTACATTTTATAATAAAATTCGGGAAGTTTAAATTCTATAACAACTTAAAACTAAAAGCACAAGAAAAAGCAAACAAAACTTTTCTTCTATTTTGGGAATACCATGTTTCCAGAAACCAAAAGGAAACTTTTAAACCTTGATTATAGAAAAAAGTTTCGCAATAGGGTTTTACAAAAGTTGAAGGGACTAATTAATACAAATATGGAGTAGCAGTGTCATATAATATTATTTGATAATATTAAAGATGATAAATTCAGCAACTTCCATAACACAGTGGAGGAAAGGTTGCTATCACATGAGGCTTGTCGGGGGTTCCACCTTCGATTCCCGGCAGAGACAAATTCCTTTACGTAATACGTATACATGCTTGAATTCAGGGTTGCTGCACTCAGCCTTGTGAGTTCAATATTGTCTTACCTTCAATTTTGGTTCGTTTTGCTACAGATAATTCGGTATTAAAAATTTCAGATTCCCTCAAAATAGCCAGGGTGTATAACTGTCCGCCACTTATCTACCCTTAGCTTCACCACCCAAGGGACATAAAGGCTCATCGAATTCAGGGTTGCTGCACTCAGCCTTGTGAGTTCAATATTGTCTTACCTTCAATTTTGGTTCGTTTTGCTACAGATAATTCGGTATTGAAAATTTCAGATTCCCTCAAAATACCCAGGGTGTATAACTGTCCGCCACTTATCTACCCTTAGCTTCACCACCCAAGGGACATAAAGGCTCATAATAAATTACCACAGTTTTCATAGGCATGAAACTTCGAACTCTATCGAAAACCACACAAGTTACAACTTCAAGTGACACATGAGAATACTATGTTTTCACACCCATTTTGCTCATTATATTATTTTGGGTGTAAAAGAGGAAAAAAACGAAGTAACAGTGTTAACACTTTTATGAAAGAGAGAGTGCTTATAGCTTTTTTTTCTCTTGAAGAAAGTCTATTTACTTATCTCTTGTTTACTTATTTATCTTTATATGTTTGTTTATTCATTCTTTCCGATTTCGAGAAGAATAAAACTCGTTTTCAATGCAATAAAAAATCCTGCGTTTACTTGGGTTTATACTGATTTAGTAGATTGGCGGAAAAAAGGTGTGCGGGAAACGTTCTATAAATACATCTTCTCTTTAGCAGTGATTTTATAGAAAGCATAAAATTCCTAAGAGCAGAGTTAAAGGGGTGAGAAAGATAATGGAAAGGAAGGCAAGAATAGTAGTAAAACAAAACAGTAAAAAGAAAAGGATGATGATAACAAGAAAGATCCTAAACTTGTAGAGTTTACGTTGTAATCTTGATGGAGTTCATTTAATTTAATATATTTTAATCTTATCTATTATTCCGAGTTAGGAGGACAATTAAAGGAAGGCAAGAATAGTAGTAAAACAAAACAGTAAAAAGAAAAGGATGATGATAACAAGAAAGATCCTAAACTTGTAGAGTTTACGCTGTAATCTTGATGGAGTTCATTTAATTTAATATATTTTAATCTTATCTATTATTCCGAGTTAGGAGGACAATCTATGCAAAATGTTCAGCTAGAATGATTGCGCCTTTTCTTTTCGTACTTATGTTTGTTTATGTTGGGTTTTTGTTCTGGGAAAATTTCGTTACTGTGCGGTGGGTGGAAGATTGAACAGCTTTGTAAAGATTGTCTTTTTTTCTGTTCGGCAAAATGTTCAGCTAGAATGATTGCGCCTTTTCTTTTCGTACTTATGTTTGTTTATGTTGGGTTTTTGTTCTGGGAAAATTTCGTTACAGTGCGGTGGGTGGAAGATTGAACAGCTTTGTAAAGATTGTCTTTTTTTTTCTGTTCGGAATAAATTAAGTCTGATTTCCTAGGAACTTTTGCGTCGCCAGATTTAAGTTATATTTCTCCTACCATAATGGCGGAACCATGATTTCATGTGACACATGAATCTGTCCGCAAAAGGTTAAGTCTGATTTCCTAGGAACTTTTGCTGGTTATTTACGACACTCGAACAATGAGATAGGCTCATAGAGGATACCTATCTGTCTGAAATTAAAATTTACCCATATTTTCCTATAGTACCTACATTACCCTCTCTCTAATGTACAGATGACTATAATCTATAATACTGTACAATATGATTCTTTTAAAATATTCATGACATGTTTGGTAACACATGGATAAGTGTTTGACATGCACCAAGCATAACCACCTACCTCATGCAAAAAAAATCAAGGAGAGGACATCACCTCAACTTAAAATTCCACAATGCATTTCTATAATACTGTACAATATGATTCTTTTAAAATATTCATGACATGTTTGGTAACACATGGATAAGTGTTTGACATGCACCAAGCATATCCGCCTACCTCATGCAAAAAAATCAAGGAGAGGACATCACCTCAACTTAAAATTCCACAATGCATAGGTACTCTAACTTTATGCAAATGAAAAATGGATGAAATTTAAAGGTTTATGATATTTATTTCTAAAGTTTGCTTTCCATTTTGCTATACGAGTATGACTCGTAAAATATGTGGAAAATAAAAACTTGGAATCGTAAAATCCAAGTTTTTGCTCAATGAAACAATTTATAATAAGCAAACCATAAATAATTAGGTACCAGCGAAAGCTACACATAAATCCATTACCCTAATCAATATGCAGTTTGTGATATATGAGTTGTACTTGGGTTTGCGGGTGTATTTCCGACGGAAAAGTACATTAAAAACGAAGTTCGACCTTTAGGATAGAGTTGGGAGAAGAGCGTTGATGGGATACGAATCAATACATTATGGGTTATGGGCTTTACAGAATCTGTTTATAGGCCACTGGGGAAAGTAGAATGTAAAACAGACAAACTGTTCTGTAATAGGAGAATGGAGAACAAAATACGAGTAAAGGAAAATGGGATAAAACTCAATCTCAAATCAACGGACTCTCTTCTAAATATGTGGAAAATAAAAACTTGGAATCGTAAAATCCAAGTTTTTGCTCAATGAAACAATTTATAATAAGCAAACCATAAATAATTACCAGCGAAAGCTACACATAAATCCATTACCCTAATCAATATGCAGTTTGTGATATATGAGTTATACTTGGGTTTGCGGGTGTATTTCCGACGGAAAAGTACATTAAAAACGAAGTTCGACCTTTAGGATAGAGTTGGGAGAAGAGCGTTAATGGTATACGAATCAATACATTATGGGTTATGGGCTTTACAGAATCTGTTTATAGGCCACTGGGGAAAGTAAAATGTAAAACAGACAAACTGTTCTGTAATAGGAGAATGGAGAACAAAATACGAGTAAAGGAAAATGGGATAAAACTCAATCTCAAATCAACGGACTCTCTTCTTTCTGGGTATTCTCTTTCCATTTCTTCGTTTTCCAATTTATTTGTCTCCTCTTGTATCTGTTGTAATTTATTTCATGCTTGCACCTAACACTTGGCTATCCTTCAAACATTTTGTATTTTCTTCCAGTACGTTTTATATCACGAACTGATGTTATATCACCTCAGAATTTGGACGGAAGAATTTCGGGATAACTCAAGTTCAAGGTTCCAGAAATAATCAAAATTCACCGACTGTACATATAAATCATTTTCTCTGTAATCGAAAATATTATAATAATACTTATTATTTATTTTCTATTAAATTATTCAATAGCTACAACAAAGAGCGCTACTATCTCTATAACATAATGCATCTAGGATAGGAAAAATTAATAACATGTAGTAGGTACTTATAAGCTGAGTGGTAATCTCAAGAGTGTATGAATACAGATTTTATTTTCTATTAAATTATTCAATAGCTACAACAAAGAGCGCTACTATCTCTATAACATAATGCATCTAGGATAGGAAAAATTAATACCTAATATAACATGTAGTTAGGTAGTAGGTACTTATAAGCTGAGTGGTAATCTCAAGAGTGAATGAATACAGAAACTATCCATTGTACCTATACGACATAATGGATAAAAGCTGAAAATCCTTCCGGAAATTCTAGATACATTGTCTTTAATACAGCTATATTATACTTTAATATACTCGTCAATATGTACTGTTATAACATCAAGTCTTCACATGTTAGCATCATGATGTCTTCATAGGCATTATTTTACTACTCTTGCTTCAGTTTTCTACACAAACATGATGGTAATGGAAAAGAATAGAGAAGAAAGAGAAGGAGAGGAGAAAAACAACAAATAATGAAAATTGATAGCGGGATTAAAAAAGATAAAGGAAAGACACTTTAATATACTCGTCAATATGTACTGTTATAACATCAAGTCTTCACATGTTAGCATCATGATGTCTTCATAGGCATTATTTTACTAGGTACTCTTGCTTCAGTTTTCTACACTAACATGATGGTAATGGAACGTAAAGAATAGAGAAGAAAGAGAAGGAGAGGAGAAAAACAACAAATAATGAAAATTGATAGCGAGATTAAAAAATAAAAAGGAAAGAGGAGAGTGAAAATTAATTTTAACTCCTTATGATGACCGAGGGCTCTCATGAGAAGTGAATTTAAAATCCATTTTTCAACAAGGTAATGAGAAGACAATGGAGGAGTTGCCATTGGGAAAATATTATTATTATTATTATTATTAAGAAAATGTCCATTCCTACGTAAAAAGGATTAGGAGAGCGGTAGATCGCTATCAACTTTAACTCTTGCTTAGAATTCACATTGGTTAGTTTCAAATTAATATTTTCAGCATCTTCAAACTGATAAATCATCTCTTCTATAAGAAATTCTTTTCGAATATAAACAATAATACCTCCACCTTTCTTTGAACTTTTACAATAGGAGACTTGATTAAAGTTTTTAAAATTATACAGCTCAGCTTCTTCAGTATTCAGTTGTGTTTCAGTGAAAACAATAACATCCAATTTGGATAAGAATTTTTCTTCAGTATTCAGAAGAAGAAGAAGAAGAAGAAGAAGAAGAAGAAGAAGAAGAAGAAGAAGAAGAAGAAGAAGAAGATTGGATATCTAATTTTGACTTGCAGTATTAAAATAACAGCGAGAAAAAAGGGGAAAAAGGGGATTTTTGCACATCCACTATTATGAACACAATAATCCTTTACCTTCATACATTACCATAACCTTTAGGTAGGTACCAAATATCACATTACTAGAGCTTCTCTCATGTCTATGACTTCGGCCCTTGTTGAACCAAATTCAACAAGACTTTCTCAGACATTCGCAATTTTTTCCTCTTTTTTTTTCTACGTCTTTTCTCAAGCACTGCCATTTGTCTTCTCTAGTCTCTAGGTATGCTTGCATCGACAGCATGTGAACTTTGACCTTTGAGTTTCAAGTAAGATAAAAGACAGAGGATATCTCAGTGTAAGGAACAAAATGCCTCATTTGTCTACGTAAAAAAGTCGCCGTAATATACTTAGGTAATAGTGCCTAGATAAAACGTGAATTTACAACTTGAGATTATGTACCATTCTAGAGCTTGTCATTTCCAGGAATAGTTTTTCCTGCGTTGTTGTTGTTGTAGCGGTATAGCTGCATCGAGGGGGGTTGATGGTCTCTAGCCAAGATTACTTGGCCTGTCCCGAACCGCAGTCAACCATCATGAGAACCTGTGCTTTTCCTTTGAGGCATGATAAAGCCCTTGTCACCTCCAGCTAACCAGGCTGGTTAGGGTTTGGACTTTGGCGGCTGTGATCCCTATTCATATTCCCATAGTAAGACACTGGTCTGCTTCCCATTTAAGGTCTCCCAGTCAGAGCCATCAGACGCTCCAGGAATATAGTTACAGCGGCCTGTCCCGAACCGCAGTCAACCATCATGAGAACCTGTGCTTTTCCTTTGAGGCATGATAAAGCCCTTGTCACCTCCAGCTAACCAAGCTGGTTAGGGTTTGGACTTTGGCTGCTGTGATCCCTATTTATATTCCCATAGTAAGACACTGGTCTGCTTCCCATTTAAGGTCTCCCAGCCAGAGCCAGACGCTCCAGGAATATAGTTACAGGTAATATGGGTTGGTGTAGTAATCAAGACAGTCGCCCTGGTAGTCAGGAGAGCGTAGGTTCAATCCCAGTCGAAGTATGAAATTTTATCCTTAACCCTCAACATTGTTTGAGAATTTGACAATACATACTGCTATTCCAACCTATCTTTCAGCATTTTTTGTTTTCCAAGGAAACAGAAAAACAGAGACTAGGTTCAAGTTTTTTTTTTCCTTACATTAATCTCAAGGAACAATCTTGAAGTATATTTAGTAATCTTTTCCTGCCCTCACTCTTCTGTCTAGGGATATTATTAGTATTTATCTTGCTTTACTCTGGGAATATAGGGTCCTAGAGTGACTCTGGATATATTTTGGTGATATAAAATTATAAAATAGCATTATCTAAATATGTAGGATAAATATTACTTTTAGCGAGGACATTTGAAAAACTAAAGAATAGTGTTCACAAGATTGGAACTTTTTAAGTTTTCAATAAAAAATTTCGATTTTTTTTTTCTTTTTCTGAGCCTAGGTACTTAGTTATTTCTCATTTCTCACTTGTTTCTCATGTTAAGTTCTTTTACTATTATTTCCCTTCTTTTACTATTATTTTCCCTTCGAGCAAGTGTAGTAAGTAAAATATAGATAGGTAAGTAAATTCCTTATTCTACTCCATCTTTGACAACCAGACATGAGATGGAAAAAAAGAAAAATGGAGCTTCCCAGCTTCGTCTTATCTTGAGGCCAAAGAACCCACACATCAGCAAAATTTTCATTCTATTTTCAGAAAAAAACCCCTTTACGAAAAAGTATTTTATGTTGATTTTGACTTTTGACCCGCATGTGGTGTCAAAAGCTGAGAAAATACCCTGTACTGTTACCCCATGATATTGTTTCAAACAGTCAGCCATAATTTGTCAAGATTACATCTTCTTTTTAAAAACATCTTTATATTTTTTTTTCCTTCTCATCTTTCTTCTTGTTTAGTTTTCCTCTTTTGCCAAGTTCATCTACTTTTATTTTCCGCACTTACAGTTGTAATTTTTTACTGTTACTTTTTCCGTAGCAAACTACTTTGGTATTATTACACTTCAAGCTTACGTCGCCCGCTGAAGCATGTCTAGTACAGTGTAAAATAGGAGGCATTTAAATGAACTGTTACCCCATGATATTGTTTCAAACAGTCAGCCATAATTTGTCAAGATTACATCTTCTTTTTAAAAACATCTTTATATTTTTTTTCCTTCTCATCTTTCTTTCTTGTTTAGTTTTCCTCTTTTGCCAAGTTCATCTACTTTTATTTTCCGTACTTACAGTTGTAATTTTTTACTGTTACTTTTTCCGTAGCAAACTACTTTGGTATTATTACACTTCAAGCTTACGTCTGCCCGCTGAAGCATGTCTAGTACAGTGTAAAATAGGAGGCATTTAAATGAAAATAAATATTTTGCCTTTTAATAATGGAAAGGTATTTTGTTCGTTACAACAACAAGCGTAATGCTGTTTGCTCGATTTACATTGTTTTTCACGCGTAGATTCTATTATAAGTACCTACCTATGTAAGTGCTTCATGCACGTATATTTTCATGTACCTACCTATCAGTTTTCTCTCGTTGGAGGCATAAGTTAAAAAATAAATAAATAATAATAACAGCTCCTTTTAACCTACTTTAGGCTATTATCATTTTAGACTACAATCGAAAAAAAGGGTTTCCAACTAGCGGCCCGCGAACCACATGTGGCCCGCTAGACCATTTTCGTGACCCGCGAAGCTTTTTGGGATTTGTACAAACTTACCTGGAAACTGACCCTCTTTAATGCTGGCAGACACAAAAAACTCTTCGTGATTGTGCATAATAAAACATTTTTTGTCAAAACTTTTATGCTGACGTGGCCCCCGCATGTTTTTTTACAACGCATTAGAGAACTGTTTATCGCAAAAGCTTCCAAATATGAAAAGTGGGGGGGGGGGGGGGGGGGGTTCCTTCAATGCTCCTCTATGTACAAATGTGGCCCGCATACACATATAAGTTGGAAACCCCTGCTGTAGATTATAGTTTCGTCTAACAGTTCATCATATTTCAACAAAGCGTTGTTAAAGTTCCAACAGTCTGGTCTTTACAAAACCATTTGCCTCGCAACATAAATCTAACAACGGCAGACACAAAAAACTCTTCGTGATTGTGCATAATAAAACATTTTTTGTCAAAACTTTTATGCTGACGTGGCCCCCGCATGTTTTTTTACAACGCATTAGAGAACTGTTTATCGCAAAAGCTTTCAACGTCTGCTTTTACGACAAAATGTTTAATGTTTATGTACAGACTTCCGAAAATCATAAATGACATCGAGCTAAGAGACTCGACAATATTTCTCACTTTCTTAAGTTCAAAACAGCTTTAGACTAACTTGACTCTTTAACTTTATCCTCTTTTTCTAACCATCCTTCTCTCTCTCTCTTTCTCTCTCTCTCTAAATTTCTTCTATGAGGACCTTTAATAGGGGCTCCAAGTTATTTCACTACCTGGCAAACTGGCACATCCACCAAAAAATGGAAGTTTTCTCACTTTCTTAAGTTCAAAACAGCTTTAGACTAACTTGACTCTTTAACTTTATCCTCTTTTTCTAACCATCCTTCTCTCTCTCTCTCTCTCTGTCTGTCTCTCTCTCTCTAAATTTCTTCTATGTACAAATTACGTGTAGATGGTATAATTAGGACCTTTAATAGGTAGGTATTCTTTAATTTATTTCTCAATTTAAAACTTCCTGTTGTCCATTGGGCATACATTTCTCCATGTCTCAAGCTGGGGGGCTCCAAGTTATTTCACTACCTGGCAAACTGGCACATCCACCAAAAAATGGAAGTTTTAACACTGTAGATAAATGAAGAACCAACACTGTAGAAATGAAGAGTAGGTACCTATACCAAGCACTATACGGTGGTTCTGTTTTAAAAGTGGATATCTTCGGAGTGCATTCATTACTTGTGTAATTTATCGACATTTTCCATTCAACTTTATGACGACTTAATGGAGTAGAAGTCAAGGATGAAGTGGGGGGGGGAGGGTCTATAAATTTTTTATTGCTTAAATCTTTTATTACCCCGGCACATTTTCCGCAAAATGGAGAGAAAAAAAGTAAATGATAACATGCTTACAATTTATTTTTCAAATGGAAATAAAAAACTTGATTTACCCTGACGGTAAGCTTACTTTTTTACTGACTTTTAATGTATTCCTGACCATCGGTCCGATACTCGTGTGTAGTGTTTCCGATTTTAGCATCGGGGGAATGTAAGCTATTAATCTTTTCAAAAAATAGGTCAACTCGCAGGAACACGATGTTACACACACATGAATTTCTAGTATTCCGTCTGATAGTAGATTTATAGTAGACGAATTCGTTTTGATGAAGTTTTCTTGTAAAGAATATTGATGATGTCCAAAGCGTAGTAACAGTTTTATGAGTGGATACCGGTAGTAAGGTAGTAGAAAGGTGGAAAAAGAAGATGAGATGAAATAGTGGAAGGAGAAATTTTCAGAAATTTTGAAAGTTCCAAAATGCTAGTAACTATTATGTCTTACTCTTTATCAATAAAATAATATAAATAGAAGATACTTACCTAAATGACTTGTAGAACTAGGTGAGCTATTGTATTTGTAATCATTGTTATTCTTGTAGTTTTGATACCGCTTGTGCGAATGCATTTGCTGAAGAGACATTTTTTGGGGTTTTTGAAAAAAAAAAAAAAAAAAAAAAAAAAAAAAAAAAAATCAAAAATGTTTATTTTGTAATTTTATAGAAGTATTGAGACTGTCATTATAGTTTAATGCTTCATTTATTTTGAACAGGAAGTTTATGAAAAAGTGATAGATTGTTGGTTATATAATTACTGTCTTTTTTGAAGCAATTAATTTGTCAGAATTGATTAAGTTTTCAGATTATGTGTTTAGATATTAAGTAAAGATTTTTTTAATCAACACGTCTAAATTTATTCCTTTTGCCTGTAAAAGTACAATATTTATTTTAAAATAAAAAATAAAATAAAATCACAAAAAATCCCAGGTGCTACACTTTGATGTCAAAGGTCAATTATAGACACAAATTTATTACTTAACCACCACACAGCACTCGTTCTCAGCTCAAAATCCAAAATCAGAATGATTTGTTAACTAGGGGTTGAACTTTGATGTCAAAGGTCAATTATAGACACAAATTTATTACTTAACCACCACACAGCACTCGTTCTCAGCTCAAAATCTAAAATCAGAATGATTTGTTAAATAGGGGTTGATTTTTTCGAGTGATCCTCAAACTCAAAGGCTCTAACCTCATAACACACATTTTTATTTTGTCCAACCCCCTTTTCAGAACTATTGTTGTAAATAGACCCTACTATTTGTTTTTTATTAAGAATTCGAGATTTCTCCTCCCTAAATGTCTATTTATTATTATTTTATAAAGGACTTCAAAGAGGGGTGGTTACTAAATCGTTGATTAGGGTTGAAATAATTTGTTGTAAACTGTTGTAAATCTATTTAGACAGTCATATTAACCCTTTATATTCTGCTGGAACAATAATGAACATTTTCTGGCCAGCGTCCATAAACCACCAAATGTACAAAGGGCAACCGATCGTTATCTCGAGAAATATTGTCAAACTTTTATTCAGCTCACCTAAAATTTTGGCTTTAAAGCCTTTGTATAGGATTCTACTCATATACCTAAATTCTTTCCATCTGACGTAGGCACAGTTTGAGAAGAAGGAATGTGGGATCTCAAATCCATTTCGAAAGACCTCTGTCAAACTTTTCTACATCAACATCAATTAATTCAAAATCATCAGTAGACATGTTGATCTTGAACTTCCAGAACGGAGAAGTCAAGCAACGAAAGAGGGAGAGAATTGAAGTGAAGACACACAAAGGGTTAACGTAACAAGCCCGTTGTAAACTGTTGTAAATCTATTTAGACAGTCATATTAACCCTTTATATTCTGCTGGAACAATAATGAACATTTTCTGGCCAGCGTCTCGAGAAATATTGTCAAACTTTTATTCATCTCACCTAAAATTTTGGCTTTAAAGCCGTTGTATAGGATTCTACTCATATACCTAAATTCTTTCCATCTGACGTAGGCACAGTTTGAGAAGAAGGTAGGTGGGATCTCAAATCCATTTCGAAAGGTTTCGAAAGACCTCTGCCAAACTTTTCTACATCAACATCAATTAATTCAAAATCATCAGTAGACATGTTGATCTTGAACATCCAGAACGGAAAAGTTAAGCACCGAAAGGGGAAAATTGAAGTGAAGACACACAAAGGGTTAACGTAACAAGCCTTCTGGATTTCATATTGTCTAGTTTCGCTGTTTCGCATTATTTTAATTTTATTAGAGTAATTGTAAAACCATTTTGAAAGGCTTACAAAAGCTTCATTGTTATTTCGATCGTGTAAGAATGGTTGAAACCCAGTATCTACATTGTTGATACATAGTTAATATTTTTTATTAATATTAAACATGTTTAGAAACATACCTTCTACCTTCCATTATCTTATTAAATATCTATGTACCTACAGTTACCCTTTGTTGCTTTCATGTACCGATTTTTGATCTCATATCTTCATTTTTTTAATAACTGATCTAATATTTTATTTTATCTGTCATTTAGATCAAATTATGCTCATCTTATTTCTGAATGAAGATGTCCTGATTGTTTATGATTACTTGATTACCATCATCTACTCGGGTTTGATCTTTGTTGGAAATATTGCAACGAAAGATAAATGTAAGAGAACGTATACCTAGCGAAAAATGTATATAAATAAATAGAAAGTCCCCAAGTATATAGGTATAACGTTACAATATTCTACCTACTTTCTACATCAAGTAAAAAAATGGGCTTTTTTTTATATTATTTTTGTCCTGATTGTAGGTACCTATAAACAAGTCACCTATATCTACACCATTATGAATGTATTTTCTATCATACTATCTTTTCTATTAAATTTATCTATCACGAGTACTTTCCTTAAAGTGTTAACTGTAATAGCTTTTCTATAGGCACTCTAACGTGTATTCACGTGTTTACCCACATACTTACTATTCAGAATCTAATAAAACATAGACGATGCATATGTTTCCTGATTTCCCCCCATAACACACGAGCAGTCAAAGTTAACAAGTTTTTCCATCAAGGTGCTCACCGTCAGGAGAGGCTTCAGCAAGCCGGGCTCGGAAAAGGCGTCTGGAATCAGCAATAATCGCGAAATCCGCGAATATAATCGCGAAATCCGCGAACATAATCGCCAAATCCGCGAGCATAATCGCGAAATCACATAGGTACGATATGTATATAGGTACGATAGGTGATAGGTAACATACCTATTATTAAAAACAGATAAGCAAAATACAGTCGAACCTGGATAAACGAGAATTCAAGGGACCAGCTCATTTTTTCGTTTAAGGCTGTTTAATACAACATTTTCTCGTTTATAAAGGTTTAGCAAAGAAGTGGAAGAGCAAACTGATGAAAGCATGACACATTTAAACAAGTTAAGAACAAATTCTGATTTATAGAGGTAGGTACCTAATTTTAAAGTTAAAAAACGCGTCCCGAATTTTTTCTGGGACAGAAACGGAAATTCGGGACAAAACGCCCCAAAATGAAAAACTGAACGGGACGCCGGGACACCCCCTGAAATTCGGGACTGTCCCGGCCAATTCGGGACGTTTGGCAAGCCTACTTATGACTATCGGTATAATTGATACGGATGACAATTTATACATTTGAGTTATTATTATTTGTCCTGGTTGCAGGTACCTATAAACAAGTCTATATCTACACCATTATGAATGTATTTTCTATCATATTATCTTTTCTATTAAATTTATCTATCACGAGTACTTTCCTTAAAGTGTTAACTGTAATAGCTTTTCTATAGGCACTCTAACGTGTATTCACGTGTTTACCCACATACTTACTATTCAGAATCTAATAAAACATAGACGATGCATATGTTTCCTGATTTCCCCCCATAACACACGAGCAGTCAAAGTTAACAAGTTTTTCCATCAAGGTGCTCACCGTCAGGAGAGGCTTCAGCAAGCCGGGCTCGGAAAAGGCGTCTGGAATCAGCAATTTTGTCCAAAAAAAAGGAAAATTACCTCCAAAGGCCCAGTGTCCACAATATTGGACATTTTTTTGTCCTAATGACCAGCGTAAAATGTGCAAAACGTATTGGAACAGCTAAAAATGTCTGATATCTTGGATTTATTTCCAGCAGCTCTGGGATTTCTGGGCAAAAAAATTCACCATTACTGGTTAGCTGTAAAAACACCAATTAAAAAATTTGCAGCGTCAATAAAAAACGGAAGTATCAATTTATTTCACAGATTTCCTCAATAAACTCGATTTAAGTTTCTCGTTTTAAATTATTTACAAGTGGATACCGAAGTCGTAACTTTTATAGTGGAAAAAGAGATTGATATTTTTCTCGACGTCATCAAAAACATGTATTGTTAGTAAAAAGTTTGTGCACTCGGATCAATTTCACTCGATCGGAAATTCGGAATGATGCACTCAGTAAAGAAGAAGAAGAGGACTCGGAGGAGGAGGAAGAAGAAGAAGAAGAAAAGGAGGAGGAAAAAGAAGAAGAAGGAAGAAGAAGAAAAGGAGGAGAAGAAGAAGGAAGGAGAAGAAAAGGAGGAGGAAAAAGAAGAAGAAGGAAGAAGAAGAAAAGGAGGAGAAGAAGAAGAAGAAGAAGAAAAGGAGGAGAAGAAGAAGAAGAAGAAGAGGAGGAGGAAGAAGAAGAAGAAAAGGAGGAGGAAAAAGAAGAAGAAGGAAGAAGAAGAAAAGGAGGAGAAGAAGAAGGAAGGAGAAGAAAAGGAGGAGAAGAAGAAGAAGAAAAGGAGGAGGAGAAGAAGAAGGAAGAAGAAGAAAAGGAGAAGAAGAAGAAGAAGAGGAGGAGAAGAAGAAGAAGAAGAGGAGGAGATGGTGAAAGAAGAAGAGGAGGAGGAGATGGTGAAAGAAGAAGGAGGAGGAAGAAGAAACAAACGGTGGAAATGCTACTGAAGAGGACAAGGTTTATGTTGCTCCAATGAATTACTTTAATTTCCAATGTTCTTAGTTTTCTCTTCACGATTTGGAAAACAAAATTAAGAGAAAACTTTCGGACCTCTATCTTTTGCGGTAACAGTTGTTAAACAATTTGTTTTTTCGAGGTTGAAGGCTGAAGATCCGCGATAACGCTTACCATAAAATCTACCTACGTAGTCTTTGTTCACATGAACTTTCGTTAGACCTTGAGAAAAGTTTGCGAAATTTTTGGCAATCGTTTGAGGATTTAACAAAACAATCTCACTGCTGTTCTTCAGTTGAGTGGTGAAACTGGTACATCCACTGAAAGTCAACTTTTTGTATGTGCCACAACTTTATTATTTTCAAGTACTCCACTCTTTCTCTTTCTTTCTCTCTCCCTCTTATTGTGTACATTTTGCTACAATGACTCTGTTGTGGTATGAGTGGGCAGAGTGGGTGGATTCTTTTGTGAATCTACCTTGGATTCGTCTATTTGCTTTCTGCAAAAAGTTCTTTCAATCCTAAACTCTTTTTTTCATTCCATGTAGGCACATTGTTTCACCGGTGTTTAGGGCTTTAGCTATCTCTCTCTCTCTCTCTCTCTCTCTCTCTCTCTCTCTCTCTCTCTCTCTCTCTCTCTCTCTCTCTCTCTCTCTATCTAATTGTTTCTCACCTTTATTGTGTACATTTTGCTACAATGACTCTGTTGTGGTATGAGTGGGCAGAGTGGGTGGATTCTTTTGTGAATCTACCTTGGATTCGTTTATTTGCTTTCTGCAAAAAGTTCTTTCAATCCTAAACTCTTTTTTCATTCCATGTAGGCACATTGTTTCACCGGTGTTTAGGTCTTTCCATTACAATATTTATAATGCAATTGTAGATTTTGTTTTGATTGGAGAGCATTGCAAATATCATAATACCTACAAGTATACCTGCGAAGTTTCTTGAAAATTTCTCACTTGTACTTGATATAATTTGATGATTTCTGAAAATTTCTAGATTGTACTTGATGATTTCTTCAAAACTATTATTTTCCATTTGCTACAAATCTAAGAAGGTTCAAAGAATTTCCTTTCGTCGTGAATATTTTTTTTTTTATTTTTTTTTTTTTTAGAAATAGAGGAATTAAGGAAGTATATTTTTTCCAAGACGTACCTATGACTTTTATTTCTTCTGGCAAGCGTTGTTCATCTCATAAGAGATAAAGAGAAAATGAGATAGGATAAAGAGAAAAATAAGACTCTGGACTCTAGACTTCTGGAGCGAATTTCTCTAAACTCTTAGCCTTTCCTATGAAAAGAGTCAGTGAGAATACTATAGAAGTCTTCTTTGAAGAAATAAAGTGAGTTCTATGTTATACCTCGAAAATTTTGCATTTCGTTTGTCTGTCTGTTTCTTCAAAATAAATCTCGATTCTCGAACGGTTTGTCAGATGAAATTTGCCAGAAATGTTGTCATTTCTGTTGTTGTCAGGCCAGACAAGATGTTGTCGGAATTGTTCGAGTTTCTTTTTAGCTTTTGGGCCTGGTCCGACCCTCGGAGGCTCTGTGGTCCACTTTAACCACACATACCACTTTTCCTGCCCATTACCTGAAAAAGACACAAAACTCGACATTAGCATTAAAATTGATTTCTGTTGTTGTCAGGCCAGACAAGATGTTGTCGGAAATGTTCGAGTTTCTTATTAGCTTTTGGGCCTGGTCCGACCCCCGGAGGCCCTGTGGTCCACTTTACCCACACATACCACTTTTCCTGCCCATTACCTGAAAAAGACACAAAACTCGACATTAGCATTAAAATTAAAAAAAGCGCAATAAAACTTTAACAAAACAACGTAAAAGTGTTTACGTAAAACTTTAACAAGAAAGAGTTTTTATAAAGAAAATTAACATCATCTGCCGCGCTATAAAGCTAAAAATGTGATGTTTCATTCTTTGACATGATTCCAAAGTTGAGGACTTTAACAAAACAACGTAAAAGTGTTTACGTAAAACTTTAACAAGAAAGAGTTTTTATAAAGAAAATTAACATCATCTGCCGCGCTATGAAGCTAAAAATGTGATGTTTCATTCTTTGACATGAATCCAAAGTTGAGGCGGCATAAGAAAAATTTAAATTTTAATATTTTTCGAGTTGTGGGAGTGAAGGAAAGGGTTCGAAGCCAAAAGTGCTAAAAATAGAGTCAGGCAAACAAAAACAAAATTTATTCCAAAAAGGATGTTGTCGACGTTAAACCTATTCAGCGGAAAATTTAATCCAGAGAATTTTGAATCGAATAGTGTTAACAACAAGACTTTGTAAGCTTTATCTTAATAAGGTAGCGGAATAGTTCGAAAGTTTTCCTTTCTGCTATAATGTAATTTTGTTAATATAGAACACACATGTCCACTAAATCACTAATTTTCACTGCCTGGTGGTGTAGGCTTTGTTACAAAATAATGGTTTATTTTGCCTTGGACTCTCTAGACCTACTTGAAATTCACAAGTTCTTTGAGTTAGTACGGTAAATTTACTTATTTGAGTTGGTACCGTAAATTTACTTATTTGAGTTGGTACCGTAAATTTGTCCAAAAAATGATGAATTATTATGTAGGTACGTCTAATATACCTGCCTACCTACTTTTTTTTTTTGCCACTAGACCGTCTGGCAAGTTCCCTGTCAGTTCTCATTTTACATACTAGAATATCCTATGAGTTGCTTTCACATTACACACATAAGCACTTTGAAATTTAAATGAAAAGCGACTGCACCGCCCGCTAATGTGCATTTAATGGGATTAGGAAAAAGAGATGGGAAATAGAGAGAGAGAGAGAGAGAGAGAGATTCTGGAATATATGGAGGGGGAAAGGAGGCGAGAGAGAGAGGAACACGAGAGGGAAAGAGAGATAGCTCAAGAAGACTTTTGTGGAAAATAATATAAAAAGACTGAAAAAAAAAAGAAGCAAAGACTAATTTTGTGTTTAAAATTTTCAATTTATATTATTCCTCTTGGGAGACTGGGAGCTTATTTATAAGTCACTTGCGCCCTTTCAGTCTGAAAATGGGACTCATGACGTTTTCGAGGGGCTGTTCCAGAAAGGAAATTCACACTTTGACTTCGCATTTTGAGAAATATTTACCCCTACTGTTATAATTTGGTAAAATAGTATACCTACGTATATGTAATTGTCTTTTTATTGAAGGAATTATTGAAGGCGACTTGACTACAACAAACAAAAAATAATGGATAACATGAACATAACAATCTATAATACTATGTATCTCAAAAGGAAGGCCAAGAACGGAGAAACATGGCGTGCTGCATCAGCAAACCAGCCTTATGGCTACTAACCAATAAATATTTTAATTGATCATTAATTGCATTATTTTTAGGGGGTTAAGTGAAAAAGAAAGTTTATCATGATTTCTGGAGCTCTTAGGGTTAGGATCAGAAAATATACCTTACTAATCTCACTTGATGATTACCTTCCATTCAAAAGTCTAATCAGAAATTATTATTTCTGGCATTCGAACCCCGAGCTCTCTGACTACAAATCAATACGCTCATCAGACACCAGTGTTCAAATTTTCTCATTATTCCAAAATTCCAGAAGCGAATATATTGTGACACAAGACATGTACAAAAGGGGTAGGTACGAGAAAAAATCATTCTTCCATATTGAAAAACAAGATATACGTGAAATTATAAGATAGATGAGAACTTGAAAACATTCTGAAAAAGGATTGAGAAGGAGGAGGAGGAGGAGGAGGAGAAAGAGAATGAGAAGGAGGAGGGAGATATGGAGTGCCATCATCAGGCGATCAGGAGTTCAGGAGGAATAAATGGTAAAAAAGAAAAAGGTAAAACAGAGAATTCAGTAGAATACTCAGTCAATAATAATTGATATTGGGAAAAAGGAGGAATTTTTAATTGTGTTAAGCATACTTAAATACTTGTCACAAATATTGTTCCCCAATTATTACACCTAGAATACCTAGATAAATTTTACGACTTGACTTGGACTTGAACCTTTCGTGGAATGAATCCCTGAAGTTGAACTTCTCAAGGGGTTTGAGGCCGAGTGGCCTGAGTGTTTAGAATTTTTTTCAGCGACTTTTATAAAAAATTGCTGTGGAAATTCTATTTAAAAATGTGAATGGAAAGCGTTGAGTTTTCTTAGACAGATCTTCTTCAGTCCCCAAGTTTGGAATTCCCAAATTTTCTGGGTGTTCCTAGAATATTCAAGATCAAGAATCAACAGCTCCTAGATTCCTACTATATTCAATACCTATCTTGTACCAACAATGTTCAAGATCTTGTACCAAGTGGTTTGGTGATAAAGATCTTCAAACTTGACAAAAGTAATGATGTAATATTGGGTACAATAAGAATAAAATACACGACCACTAAAATAGTTACAGATGAAACACTGTTCCCAAAGCATGACCATTAAGCGATAGTCACAATGACGTGACGTCATAATATTTTCGAAAAGAGAAGTGCCAAGTTTTAAGTGGCTTGCAGGTCACAGATTTCCTCCAAGATATTTGCCCCTGAAGGACCGGAAGAGGTTAAAGAAAATGGTTTCTTTAATTCAACGAGGGATTCGGGTGAAATTGAAAAGAAGAAGATTAAGAAAATTATATAATTTGAAAATTTATTATTAACCCCCCACAGATTTGCGTTTAATAAAGTAATGAGATGAAATGGGTAAGAATTCCAAATGACATACCTACTTTAGGTACCGTAAAGTCATTTGATCATCGAGATATAGGTTTCAGCTATGAAATTATCAGTTCAAGGTATGAAGGGTTAAAGTAATCAGCGATTAAAGTGGTGTGACATTTGAGGAAAAGGCTAACCTTCTTACAACTGATTAGCATTTGGTTTCTTTTTCCTATGATTATGAAATGTACCTCTGACGGGTAGTACATTTCGAGCTTCAGGAAAATGTAGTTTTTATTTATTCATGTTCTTGACGGGCATAAAGTTTCTTTTGATAAAATCTAAACTAAAATACAGTCGGACTTTTCCTTTCCATTACAATATTTATAATGCAATTGTAGATTTTGTTTTGATTGGAGAGCATTGCAAATATCATAATACCTACAAGTATACCTGTGAAGTTTCTTGAAAATTTCTCAATTGTACTTGATATAATTCGATGATTTCTGAAAATTTCTAGATTGTACTTGATGATTTCTCTAAAACTATTATTTTCCATTTGCTACAAATCTAAGAAGGTTCAAAGAATTTCCTTTCGTCGTGAATAGCCTCTTTCAGAAAACCATTTAAAAGAGTCCCGTGGCAGCTAATGTGGTCGAGCTATTACGCTCAAAGAGGAAAAATTCAAGGGAACTAGTTCTGTTTTTTACAATAATCGGAAAGGAAAATATGTACACCTCTATATATCTTTTACAAAACGCATGGGTGTTTGTTGAAGTTTCAAGGAGTCACACAATACAAACATACGAGCCATTTAAAAGAGTCCCGTGGCAGCTAATGTGGTCGAGCTATTACGCTCAAAGAGGAAAAATTCAAGGGAACTAGTTCTGTTTTTTACGATAATCGGAAAGGAAAATATGTACACCTCTATCTATCTTTTACAAAACGTATGGGTGTTTGTTGAAGTTTCAAGGAGTCACACAATACAAACATACAATCCCCACAGTGGATGCGAGTTTAAAAGTAAGAGAGATATGAATTCAAAACTTTTGATTAGTATCAATTTCATTTTCAACATCAGAAGTATTATCGGGCTTGTTATAAATTCAGAAAACCAGTGGGGGCCGGTCGGTCGTTGGCGCTTTTTATCAAGAACTTTTCACATTCTAAAATAAACTACTCTGCGTTTGGATTTCAGGATTTGACAGAGTGAACTAAAATAAATTACTAAATGCTCGTAAATACGGACTATACCTATCTATCATTACAAGTTCTCGTACTTTTTTAGAACTTTAAACTCTTCAAAGCTTTATTTATCAGTCCCTGTCATACTTGTACATAATTTGTCTGCTTTGAAATTAAAATCAGCTGTTTGCTCTTCTCAAATTCCACTTTGAAGAATATAGGCCTACCGTTGAAATCACGAATTCCTATGCAATACACACCACAAGTCCGGCACTGAAAAAAGTTTATTTTGGGAGATGAAAACGAGCTCTTATATTTCTTGTCATGTAAGTTGATAAGTTACTAGAATTTACGTTCCAATTATAAATGTGAGATGTCTGTTTTGAAGAGCTCCTAAAATTTGAAGAACACTCTGGAAAATTCATCCATTCATGACATCTGGGTCTCGTTCTACGAAAGTATGGACTTAAGAAAATCACTGGTGTAGGATAAACATCTTGTAAAAAGCACGCTACCTCATGTAATTTATTATTTGAGAGTTTTTGCACATAGTTAAAACGCAAGACTAAGTTGACCAAACCGCGTATATCAGACCTTGTTTAGAATGCGAGAGTAAAGGGACTTTCCAGTCCTATGCTGGTAGTATAAACGCGGTGGATACGAGTAAGTATATTCTATTATCAGGATAAAATAACCAGTAGAAAGAACGCCACTTCCACAACAACGTAGATGAATTTCAAACTCGCCGTCTGTATTTTGAAACCAGAAAATAATGGTTAATTTTTCATCACGGACAGCATTTTCTCTTGCGCTGGGGGGTCTAAAATAAAAAGTAATAACTAACGGAAAAATGAGGTTGGGGGGGGTTAGGAGGGAGCGTAATAATATGTGAAAGAAAAATGAAAAGGGACGTGGGAGGGAGGAAACAAGAGAGGGAGACATAGAAGACAGGATAGACAAGTGATTCCCAACTAGGGAGTCGTGGGTTCATTTTGAATTAATAATAATAAAAAAAAAACATGTGGTCATTGAGCTAAAGCAGAGAGATTCTTCACAACTTTTGGGGCAATCACAGCATTGCTATAGAAGTGCCTCCTTCACTATTTACGTGGTTAGGGGAATGGGTTAGTGCAAATATTGGTTTGCCAGGATGCAACGAAAATGTTTGTTGGAAAGAGAGTGTGGCGAAAACAAGGTTGGTAACCACTGAAATAGACTAACCACTTTTGCTTTTCACATTTTTATTCCACAGATATTAGCGATTTATTAGAGGGGGTAACAGTTACAGGGGATAGGAAATTTTATTATTAACTTTACTTATCTTTCTCTTCATAATATCCTTCTGGGGGTTTTTCTTTCTCGAGCTCATTTTTCTTTTCTTGTCTCTGTGTAGTGGCCATTCACGACAAGATTCTCGTAAAAAGAAGAAGAAGAAGAAGAAGTTCTCGAGCTCATTTTTCTTTTCTTGTCTCTGTGTAGTGGCCATTCACGACAAGATTCTCGTAAAAAGAAGAAGAAGAAGAAGAAGAAATACCATCGAATTTTCGATACTGATCAAGTCTTTCATCACAAAATATTTCAAGACATCGGTAAATAATGTTTACGCACTTATAAAATTGCAATTATAAAGATTTTGACAAGTATAAGATAGCTTTGAGATAAGCATAGAAATATTTGTAGCACATCATAAAATGAACCATGTTGGTACAGTGCGTTGATTTTGATTCATTCCACTGATAATAAAACAGCAAACAAAAAAGGATTCTATTATGCAACCTTCATAACAATTCAATTTCAATTGAATCATGTGTGTGTATTCTTCAGTTTATCAGGAAAGATTTTGAAATTTTTAGAACAATAAGATTAAGATATCAATTCCCTGACTCATCCTTGTCAAACAAATTTAGCCAAACCCTTTCACAAAGAATGCATTCAGAAACATCTTTATATGAAAATTTACTTCTGTAAATATTATGGCAGTTTTGTAACAAAACTATAGAAACTGCAGACTTGGTAAAATATTTTTCTGGTAACAAAAGAAAAGGAACGGGTGTAAGGGAACAGAAAATAGAAGAAAAAAAAATTGGAATGAGAAATAGCAAATAAAAGGTATTCGTGAATCTGTGCATCCGAATATGGTAGATAATAAAGGATTTAATCTCAATTCATCTGTGAACATTGAACATAAGCGAAGATGAAGTGAACAACAGTGGGGTACCACAACATCAAACTTTATAAAGGTAAAATAAATGTGGAAGAAAGGAATTTTGTGTTCATGTGGAAAATGTGAAGAAAATCTCATGGTTTTTTGACCCAGAGTGAAAAACTGTATCTACCTAGAAAGTGTAATTCAGAAACATCTTTATATGAAAATTTACTTCTGTAAATATTATGGCAGTTTTGTAACAAAACTATAGAAACTGCAGACTTGGTAAATATTTTTCTGGTAACAAAAGAAAAGGAACGGGTGTAAGGGAACAGAAAATAGAAGAAAAAAAAATTGGAATGAGAAATAGCAAATAAAAGGTATTCGTGAATCTGTGCATCCGAATATGGTAGATAATAAAGGATTTAATCTCAATTCATCTGTGAACATTGAACATAAGCGAAGATGAAGTGAACAACAGTGGGTACCACAACATCAAACTTTATAAAGGTAAAATAAATGTGGAAGAAAGGAATTTTGTGTTCATGTGGAAAATATGAAGAAAATCTCATGGTTTTTTGACTCAGAGTGAAAAACTGTATCTACCTAGAAAGTGTGGGTGTACCTAACCGTATCCCTGACCCTATTTCAAAAGTTACCTTTGACAGCTTGTGAGAGCATTATTATTTCACTTTCAAGGTCCTTCAGTGATTAGCCAGTTGTTGTTTTTTTTCCTTTCTATTATTCTATTCATACCTTTTGCAATTCCGCTTTCATTGTGGATTATGGGGTAAACTCAATTTTCTTCATCCTGTCTTGTTAAAATGAGTAGCAGAAGCTTCAGTGTACCCCCCGCTTTCTACTTTCATCAGTTTCACCGTCAAAATAAACTCGTCTAACACATTCTATCAATTACTTTCGGACAAGAACACTCAAGTACAAGGAGTGTCTTTATCGCCTTGTTCTTCATCAGCGTTTCAGAACATTTTATGTTCCTTGTGTACAAATTGGATCAATTCCCTACACCACTACACCTCCTAATTTGTGTTGGTGCGTGCAATTAACGTGCGAACTTTGATTGTTTTGAGCTAAAGAGGATTTTAATGTTCATAGGTTGTATAAAAAGTTAAAAAGGAAAATATGTTGCCGAAAGTCACTTCATATCTCTTCAAATTTGAAAGAAGAAGAAACTCATACTGGCAACTTTGCCTCTATTCTCACCAACATTTTAACCCCTGATCAAAGGTTTTCTCGTTTTTTCGACACCTAAAACCTGAAATTTGAAAGTCCATCGGTTTCGAAGTATACCAGTGGGGAAACTCAAAGAAACGCTACAACTTGTATAAATATTGGATTGTTAATAATTTTCTTTTTCTCGTTTCTGACGGTTCTGATATTATGAATTATCCCACACTTCATCCCAAGGGATAACCAGGGATCCGCATATTGCATCCTCTACTTGATAAAGACAGAGAGGAATCTTCAAGCTTCCAGTTAATAACAACAATTTATTGTGGATGAATGCTACTTTGAGAAATAACTCTCTGTGGTTCCCATTCGGAAGGATCTTCAGGTCAGAGAGAAATGGAAGCTCTCGCATTTTATTTTTCTCGGGATACTACAAAGTTAAATCCTTTGACCTACAAAGGCAAAAAAGAAGTAAATCAAACGCTCAAAGAGTCTTTGAAATACATCCGTGGATTTGTGCTTGTTTAGTTTTCAGAAGCGAATATATTGTGACACAAGACATGTACAAAAGGGGTAGGTACGAGAAAAAATCATTCTTCCATATTGAAAAACAAGATATACCTACGTGAAATTATAAGATAGATGAGAACTTGAAAACATTCTGAAAAAGGGTTGAGAAGGAGGAGGAGGAGAAAGAGAATGAGAAGGAGGAGGGAGATATGGAGTGCCATCATCAGGCGATCAGGAGTTCAGGAGGAATAAATGGTAAAAAAGAAAAAGGTAAAACAGAGAATTCAGTAGAATACTCAGTCAATAATAATTAATAATGGGAAAAAGGAGGAATTTTTAATTGTGTTAAGCATACTTAAATACTTGTCACAAATATTGTTCCCCAATTATTACACCTAGAATACCTAGATAAATTTTACGACTTGACTTGGACTTGAACCTTTCGTGGAATGAATCCCTGAAGTTGAACTTCTCAAGGGGTTTGAGGCCGAGTGGCCTGAGTGTTTAGAATTTTTTTCAGCGACTTTTATAAAAAATTGCTGTGGAAATTCTATTTAAAAATGTGAATGGAAAGCGTTGAGTTTTCTTAGACAGATCTTCTTCAGTCCCCAAGTTTGGAATTCCCAAATTTTCTGGGTGTTCCTAGAATATTCAAGATCAAGAATCAACAGCTCCTAGATTCCTACTATATTCAATACCTATCTTGTACCAACAATGTTCAAGATCTTGTACCAAGTGGTTTGGTGATAAAGATCTTCAAACTTGACAAAAGTAATGATGTAATATTGGGTACAATAAGAATAAAATACACGACCACTAAAATAGTTACAGATGAAACACTGTTCCCAAAGCATGACCATTAAGCGATAGTCACAATGACGTGACGTCATAATATTTTCGAAAAGAGAAGTGCCAAGTTTTAAGTGGCTTGCAGGTCACAGATTTCCTCCAAGATATTTGCCCCTGTTTAGTTTTCCCCTTGGATGAGCTTACAACTATTTGTTGCATTTAGTGGTTATTCAGTGTTATCACTTACAAAGTAACATCTCTGGAGCTTTCAATTGTGAACAAGTGAACAGCTCTACCTACAGTGTTAACACCTATATCGTATTCAAGGAAAAAAAAATGTAATAGCGAGTACAGACTCGACTGATACCTTATCTATACTTGTGTATTTCCTTCCCAAAGCTCTATTAGTATTGGTTCATTAACATCAGGACAATAACTATCGCATATCTTTTACCTATGACACCGTAGGAAGATCTACCACCTGTAGTAGGAACTATATTACTTGGAATTTCAATAGTCTTCGGTTTATCATTTCGTGAAAATGAGATCTGAAAATTCGCTTTTACTTTTCAGTGGCGTTCGAAATTTCCAAAAGGCAATTACCTTTGCGAAAATTGAAATATAAAAATACCTACTCAAAATTGTCTTATTCAATAAATGAAAACAAGATTCCGAAATTATTCCCTTGGTTACAATTGTATCTTATTCGTACGAGCTTTCTTTCTATTTTTAAGAAAATGTTCATTGCAAAAACAATAACAGACTCTGAAAAATAGAAAATTGTCAAAAGTGAAAGTTCGTTCTTACCGCTATAACATGATGTTGTAAAATTAAAATGGTTATTGGTTGTGCATGATGTAATATTGGGTACAATAAGAATAAAATACACGACCACTAAAATAGTTACAGATGAAACACTGTTCCCAAAGCATGACCATTATGCGATAGTCACAATGACGTGACTCTTAATATTTTCGAAAAGAGAAGTGCCAAGTTTTAAGTGGCTTGCAGGTCACAGATTTCCTCCAAGATATTTGCCCCTTAAGGACCGGAAGAGGTTAAAGAAAATGGTTTCTTTAATTCAACGAGGGATTCGGGTGAAATTGAAAAGAAGAAGATTAAGAAAATTATATAATTTGAAAATTTATTATTAACCCCCCACAGATTTGCGTTTAATAAAGTAATGAGATGAAATGGGTGAGAATTCCAAATGACATGCTTTAGGTACCGTAAAGTCATTTGATCATCGAGATATAGGTTTCAGCTATGAAATTATCAGTTCAAGGTATGAAGGGTTAAAGTAATCAGCGATTAAAGTGGTGTGACATTTGAGGAAAAGGCTAACCTTCTTACAACTGATTAGCATTTGGTTTCTTTTTCCTATGATTATGAAATGTACCTCTGACGGGTAGTACATTTCGAGCTTCAGGAAAATGTAGTTTTTATTTATTCATGTTCTTGACGGGCATAAAGTTTCTTTTGATAAAATCTAAACTAAAATACAGTCGGACTTTTCCTTTCCATTACTATGAAATTATCAGTTCAAGGTATGAAGGGTTAAAGTAATCAGCGATTAAAGTGGTGTGACATTTGAGGAAAAGGCTAACCTTCTTATAACTGATTAGGATTTGGTTTCTTTTTCCTATGATTATGAAATGTACCTCTGACGGGTAGTACATTTCGAGCTTCAAGAAAATGTAGTTTTTATTTATTCATGTTCTTGACGGGCATAAAGTTTCTTTTGATAAAATCTAAACTAAAATACAGTCGGACTTTTCCTTTCCATTACAATATTTATAATGCAATTGTAGATTTTGTTTTGATTGGAGAGCATTGCAAATATCATAATACCTACAAGTATACCTGTGAAGTTTCTTGAAAATTTCTCAATTGTACTTGATATAATTCGATGATTTCTGAAAATTTCTAGATTGTACTTGATGATTTCTCTAAAACTATTATTTTCCATTTGCTACAAATCTAAGAAGGTTCAAAGAATTTCCTTTTGTGAGGTACCTAGCTATTTAGACATCAGCTCTTTGAGCTCTCAATTAGAAGATTTTCTTCTATTTTTACTTTTTTTCTTCGACTATTTTACTTGTAATGGAATTAAAACAGCAACGAAATCATTTCACATTAAAATGGCAATAGGTACTATTATTACAAGAGACATTTACAATGTAGAAAATAACATTGCGAGCGTCAGTACATTGATTATTTCTATTTTTATTCTCAACAATATAATAATTTAAAGTAAGAACATTGAAAAATTTGTTTCATCATTTCATTTCAATAAGTATTATTTATTAAAACCTTTGCAGACGGAAACAAAGAGAGGATGCTTATTAAAAAGAATACTGATGACAGTTACCTATAGAAATATTAAATATAATTTATCAGAGGTTTAAGATGGAAATAGAACATTCAAAGCTAATAAGAGCATCTTAGTTGCGAAATTGGTGAGATTGTTTACAAAGGTATTAGAGTATTTAGTTGTGTTTGTTATTGAAGGGAAGCCCTTTTGATCTGTTGTAAGAAGTTTTGAGAACTATCTAACTGAAGAAGTTATTCAGTAAAAGCTAGGGAATGGAATTTCTTATGGAAATAAATTAAGGAGCGCGGTAGCGCTCCGCCCCGCCAAGTCAAGAAAGTTTGACCGCGTTGTAGTTATTAGTGCCGTCTTTCTCCTGTTCATCAGAGGAGCTCCTTAAAAATGACTAGCACTAAATAGCTCCTTTATTCATGAGTAGTGTTAATTTGCAGCACAAAACCACGAATACTCGTATATTCTCTTCTTTCACGAAGAAAGTTTTGTGGGTAGATAATTTTCTTATTCCATCAGCTATCAAAAGGCAATCCCCCAAACGCTCGAAAAAGATCGAGCTTTTGTTAGAAAAACATTTTTCGAAAAATATTTTGCTGACGGGGCAAAATATTTGAATAACTTATTACACTCCCTTTAACAATAGCTCAAACCTCTTGACCTCATTTTTATTATTATTATCATTATTACTATTTTCGATTTCTTTAAACGGGTATGAAATGGCAGAAGAGATGTGTTTAAACACTCGGTGTGTATAAGGAAAAGAGGAAGAAGAGGAGAGGGAGAACCAAGAGGTGGAAAATTATCAAGAGCATTATATTATTATTTTCTTCTTCATCATCATCATCATCATCATCATCATCATCATCATCTTCTTCTTCTTTTTCTTCTTCTTCTTCTTCTTCTTCTTCTTCTTCTTCTTCTTCTTTTTCTTCTTCTTCTTCTTCTCCTCCTCCTCCTCCTCCTACTTCCTCTTCTTCTTCTTCTTCCTCCTTTTCTCCTTTTTCTATATGTATTATTCCTTTTTTTGTTTACCGCAAAGCACCAAAACTATAAGTTGTATCAAACATTCAGTTCTTTAGAATAAAAAGAAAAAAAAAAAATCTTGTGAATTTTGACGAAAGATTGTCATTTTATGGGTCCCACTTGTCGTCTATCGTGGTCACCCAGATTTTTATTTTCATACCTTGGAACTTTCTCGAACACGTAATAAAATAATAAACTTAACTGAAACAAAATCAGCAAAAACAGCACCAAGTAAGAAAGTCCCTCAAGATTGGTTTCAAAACAATTCGATGAATAAAATATAGAAAAACTATCAAGAACACACATCCAAAGTACTATAAATTGGTCTTCTAGGACACGAATGTCTTTATTCCAGCAGTCCAAAAGAAGGCCAAATAATAAGATATTAAATATACAGAAAGTACTATAAATTGGTCTTCTAGGACACGAATGTCTTTATTCCAGCAGTCCAAAAGAAGGCCAAATAATAAGATATTAAATATACAAAAAAAAAAAAGTGTCAAACATTTTACGGTACGAGTATACATATTCGTAGACTCTAACAATTAACTACATTTAGTACAGGTTTAAATACCATGCTTGTTATATCAGTACGTTTGAATATTCACATTAAAAGATGAACTCGATTTAGGGTATGGATGGAACTTTGCAATATGGGAAGGGATCGTATGAAAAAATAAGTTTTCAACGTAGGTAAATTATATTATATACGTACAAAACTTTTGAGTTTAGGTGCGAAATTGTTGTGGGGAAAGAAACTTTTACATTTGCAAACGTGGTGTTCCGTAATTTAGCAATTGACCTATTTTATCCTCTACCAAAGTCAGAAGTCAAATCGTTATTTAGAATTTATCAAATTTCTTTGAATGTAAAGTTTTCTCAAATTATTTTATCTCTGAGAAAACTAGAAAAAAATCTAATTCCAAGAAGAACTACCGCATTATAGAAAAGGGTAGTACCAGAAATACAGAAAGGGGGAAAAAAGATACGAGCAGAAAAAATCAAAACAGAACTGCTACTACAGCTTGCATAAACAACAAATTAAAAAAGTTTTTTCTCTCCTTTCTCTCTCTCTCTCTCTCTCTCTTTTTTTCTCTCTCTCTCTCTGAAAAGTTTAAGCTCTTTTCAAGATTCAAGATCTACGTGAAAAAGAAAAAGAAGGTATTCAGACACAAGAAAAACAAGGTGAAGAAAAGGGGGAAAAAAGATACGAGCAGAAAAAATCAAAACAGAACTGCTACTACAGCTTGCATAAACAACAAATTAAAAAAGTTTTTCTCTCCTTTCTCTCTCTCTCTCTCTCTCTCTGAAAAGTTTGAGCTCTTTTCAAGATTCAAGATCTACGTGAAAAAGAAAAAGAAGGTATTCAGACACAAGAAAAACAAGGTGAAAAAAAGAGAATATTCACAAAAGAGAAAGAAAGAATCAGTAGAAAGAGGAGAACATAAGAATGGTGAAGAAGAACGGAAGATCCCAAGGTAATTTTGAGCAGCTATCTCCATTGTGCAAGCCAAATGCTTGATGACTTAATGACGGAATTAATAGGTTTTCCCCGAAAATCCTTTTTACCCTCATCCTTTTCCTTTTTTCTCAACCTTCTTCCTTTCTCTCCACTTTTGCTCTTCCACTTTCACCCGTCGAAGTCGCTGTATATCCGAGCTTATTCTTTTAATTCCTTCTCTTCATTTCAGAAGATTTTCATTTTCATCTTTTCCTCCAAACGATCTCTCTTTCTCTCTTCCCAAAAAATGAGCTATTAACTCAGGCGATGTCACATATCTAAGGAAGAGAAATATTGTTGAACAAATATTAGCCATAGGAAATCAAAACCATAGGAAATCAAAAGCATAGGAAATCTAAACCATAGGAAATCCAAGATGGCGCGTCATCGAAATCGGGAAAGAGGGCGGAAGAAGAGAAGGGAAAAACATTCTATTTATTCCAACACAAATACGAATGCAAAATAAGGAAAATGTCATTTTTTATACAGGACAAGTTCATAGTTCAGAAGGAAATGTTTGTACGATTTTTTTCTTTTTTTTTACGTTCTTCCCTCTCTCCAGTTTCTGTTTCTCCACTCTTTTCTCCTCTCCACATTTTTCTCTGTTCATATGAAGAGCTTCCTCAAACTACTACTCAGTACAATGAGGAGAAAAAAAAATTGCGGAAAAAAATAGACAAGTTCAAAACTTCGTGATTTACCTGCAACTTTGCTAACAACAAGTAGTTCACCGTGGCGAAGGTTGATTTTATATCGGGGAACCTATTCAGAGTATTCAGATTTTTTTTTATTTTTTTTATCATTATTATTATAATTTCATTAATAAATACTAAGTAACGTTTGGATTGGATTTACTGAAAGGTCACTCCGATGCTACCGGTTGGAGTGACTTAGAAACGAAGAAATCTTTCTTCAAACAATTCTTCTTTTCTTCTTCTTCTTCTTCTTCTTCTTCCTCTTCTTCGTATTCTTCTTCTCTCCTTCCTCTTCCTCCTTTTCTTCTTCGCCATCGAAGCTTGGAAGTGATAAAACGTCAACGGGAGTCAAAAGGATCATATTAATGGAAACATAGCGGAAGAGAAAACATGAAGAAACTTCATACAAGTAAGTACTATATTTTGATTTCAGAGTTAGATTAAATTCAATTCTTTATAAATAAATCTAGAACTACAAGTACCTACTCTTGTTCAAATCTATTCTTATCTTTTCCAATGTTTTGTATCTCATACCTAACAACAAGTACCTAGAGATAGATCCTTATCCACCTTGATAGAAAATATAAAAATACCTACTCAAAATTGTCTTATTCAATAAATGAAAACAAGATTCCGAAATTATTCCCTTGGTTACAATTGTATCTTATTCGTACGAGCTTTCTTTCTATTTTTAAGAAAATGTTCATTGCAAAAACAATAACAGACTCTGAAAAATAGAAAATTGTCAAAAGTGAAAGTTCGTTCTTACCGCTATAACATGATGTTGTAAAATTAAAATGGTTATTGGTTGTGCGCCTGTTGTAATGTGTCGTCAATTTTTAAAACCATCGCATCGCAGGTACATAAGAATCTGCTGTGGTGAAACTGGTACATCCACCAATTTATTTATAAAAGTAAATATTGAAGGGAAACGGACAAATCCACTGATTTTGAGGAACAATCTCTGCCATGAATCCTATTAATTTCATTTTTAGTCTAATTTGTTTTTGAAATGGTTATTGATTGTGTCTCTGAATATGAGGACCAAATTCTAGTTTTATCCAATATTTGAACCCACGCCCTCCTGATTACCAAGCGAGACCACTACACCACAGAAGGATAAATATTATTCGTTCAAACGGATACTCGTATAATATTCTGCTCAATTAATAATAAATCATCGGATGCTAACAATCTACTGTCATACTGTGCAAAACACAAGCCCCTTTTAGTCCTGGATCGGTAACCTACACCTAAAAAACTAAAGAAAAACCATTAATTTTGTAAAATTGCATTTGAATGATTGATCTTGATATTTTTATGATGTCTGGAATCTGGAATAGGCCACTAAAAAGAAGGAAAAAGAGAACTTAATGATGAAGCTCCTCAGAAAGTTGACTGAGGATTGAAAGGGCTGACATTGATGACGCTGCATATTTTCTGTCTTGCATGCTGCATAATAAATCAGGATGCACGTTGCACATTTTTCACATATTCATTGCTCCTAATTCAACAGCTTTAACCCCTTGATTAAGCACTTTCTAATTTTATACTATAAAGAAAAAAGGTCTAAAAAATAGGTAATAAAATTAAAGGTAAAAAGTAAAAAAGAATTGAAAAAAAAGAACAACAGAGAAGAATCGTTTCCCTTTTTGTATCAAAAGCTTATTGTTTCTCACATGGAAATTAAAAAATCTTAAACATCAGAATTTTTAATTGAAGAAATTAATATTTAATAGTGGATGTGTCATCTGCACCGTTTGTGATTCCTTGCAAATAACGCACCGCCACGAACTTTTGCTATTGAAGTAAAAAAGAATTAATAGTGGATGTGCTAATCGCAACTTTCTAATTTCATTATTTCCTATGGAAATATATCATTATTTCTTGTAAAATTTAAAACATCACATCTATGATGACAGTTACCTATAGAAATATTAAATATAATTTATCAGAGGTTTAAGATGGAAATAGAACATTCAAAGCTAATAAGAGCATCTTACTTGCGAAATTGGTGAGATTGTTTACAAAGGTATTAGAGTATTTAGTTGTGTTTGTTATTGAAGGGAAGCCCTTTAGATCTGTTGTAAGAAGTTTTGTGAACTATCTAACTGAAGAAGTTATTCAGTAAAAGCTAGGGAATGGAATTTCTCATGGAAATAAATTGTAGTTATTAGTGCCGTCTTTCTCCTGTTCATCAGAGGAGCTCCTTAAATATGACTAGCACTAAATAGCTCCTTTATTCATGAGTAGCGTTAATTTGCAGCAGAAAACCACGAATAAAAAAAAGCATGCTACTTGGCATTGGTATGACACAAAGATTTCACTGGGTGTAGACATTGTTTTACTTCGAACGCTAAAAGGCACAAGCCTTTGTAAATTTTCCTTGAAGGTAAATAAAAAAGAAAAATATTTTATTCAACTATGTCAACTCTTTCTTTAGAACATGAGGAGTTAAAAGGCCTTTACAAAGATTTCACTGGGTGTAGACATTGTTTTACTTCGAACGCTAAAAGGCACAAGCCTTTGTAAATTTTCCTTGAAGGTAAATAAAAGAAAAAATATTTTATTCAACTATGTCAACTCTTTCTTTAGAACATGAGGAGTTAAAAGGCCTTGAAAAAAAGTAAAGGCTATAAAGATACCCACAACTCTTACAACATTCATAGAGACAAAACCCTCAAAGCTAAAAAGTATATAAAATGTTTTTCATAGAACATTTTTCTTGTTGATATACCTACTTGATATAGGGTATTCTAGCAACCTATACTTCTAACTTTTGTTTCATTTAACGATGATATCTTGCAAAATAGTAAAGCACCTCTAAACTCTGAACTTTCTGGAAGTTTTCTTTTTTAGTACGGAGAGTGTTGGATATTACGGAAAGTGAAATTATTTTTGGTTTCTACACTTCTAGCTTACAACATCTCATTTCGATGTAACAGATCCAGGAAAAGACAAACATTCTAAGGATTATTATAGCTAAAATGGTATATTGGTAAAGTAATTTACTTACAATATCTTTACTATGTTATATAAAAGTGCGATCCATTCAATCACTCACACTGTGAGAGTCTCACTGATCGCTCTATCTCAAGAACCCTAAGACCTGGAAAGCTGAAATTTGATAGGAATATTCCCAATAAGTTCTAGATGTGCAATATGAAGTCTAAACTGATCTCGAGTTGTGATAAATTTTCCGTGGTGAAATACCTATTTAGCTTTCGTTCAACCCTTTAATTCTCTCGAAGACAACTCTACCTTAACCTGGTAGGATAAATTTATAATGCCATTCATTTTATTGTGAGGACATATTTTCTTATTTACACAAATTATTAGGGTTTTTTTGTTAGTATTGTGATAGGTATTATTAGCATTGGAGACGTAATAAGGCTCACTGATCGCTCTATCTCAAGAACCCTAAGACCTGGAAAGCTGAAATTTGATAGGAATATTCCCAATAAGTTCTAGATGTGCAATAGGAAGTCTAAACTGATCTGGAGTTGTGATAAATTTTCCATGGCGAAATACCTATTTTGCTTTCGTTCAACCCTTTAATTCTCTCGAAGACAACTCTACCTTAACCTGGTAGGATAAATGTATAATGCCATTCATTTTATTGTGAGGACATATTTTCTTATTTACACAAACTATTAGGGTTTTTTGTTAGTATTGTGATAGGTATTATTAGCATTGGAGACGTAATAAGGAATTCAATGGGAAGCTTTACTGGTGAATCGATTGTGTTGGTAAAGAAACTGAATGTGACAAAGTGGTTACTTAGTAGTACTTCTTTTTCGTATTGATGTCATCTTGTTTGTTGATTTAGTTCTTTTTACCTTTTTATGAAATAACTACTTATCTAATATGTTTGCGATAGAATTTCATGATTCGTTTAACCATTACGAAGTCATGGTAAATGTACAACTAGGTACTTGAGGGCTAGATTTTTGGTTATTGGTACCTTGTTGATGAAATAGGAAAGTTTGAGTGCCAAGTTCATCCACTCGTCAAAATTTGGTAGCCAAAACCAAATGTCAGCCCAAAAGCAATCACTATAGCGTTGATTGAGAGGCTGACGAAACAGACCGACCCCGTCTGAACACGGGAAAAGGCGACGAAGAAAAAGATGGATTGCCATAGCATGCTGACCGCTTTCGAAGGTTATATTCTATGCGGGACAATGTCATAAAAATAGTCGTCCTGAGTAATACTTTGATCTTTTAATGCATTAAACAAAGAGAAATACACATGAAAGGAAAAACAGAATGAGAGATGGGGGAGGGAGGTGGAGAGAGAATAGACAGACGATATATTCTATGCGGGACAATGTCATAAAAATAGTCGTCCTGAGTAATACTTTGATCTTTTAATGCATTAAACAAAGAGAAATACACATAAAAGGAAAAACAGAATGAGAGATGGGGGAGGGAGGTGGAAAGAGAATAGACAGACGAAGAAAGAGAAAAGGAGAGAGAAGAGAAAGAGGGAAGGAGAGAGAAAAGAAAGAGAAAGAAAAGGAGGGAGAGAGAAATACGAGCACTATTATACACACTCGATACTTTGTGTAGAAAAATATGAAAAAGAAAATGAAAAAACTATCACAAATGAAAAGTTGGATTTAAGTTTCCATCTTTTTTCCTTTTCTTCTTCTGCTTCTTTTTCTTTTCTTCTCGTTCTTCTTCTTCCTCTTTTTCTTCTTCTTCTACTTCTTCCAATTCTACTTCTATTCTTCTTCTTTCTATGTCTGTGCTACCTCTGTACCCGAAAGACGCGTGGCTATCCCACTACTTACAGTTACAGACAGACGGAATTTTTTCCATCATATTACGAGATACAGACATATCTATTTGGGTTCGGGTTACCTGATGCAGGAGGAGTAAAGGTGTCTCCACACATAGTCGACGCATCGATCGATGTCGACTGAACCGTCCACACTGTCTCGACAACATAGATTCACCTCGTCGATCGACGGCCGGTCGACTATGTTTGGGCATAAAAATTTCACGATTCTTAGCAATGTATACAGACAAAAAGAAAATTTTATTTGAGATTATTACCTCTGTATTTCTCTTTCTTTCTTCCTTCTCTCTCTCTCTCTCTCTATCTTTCTTTCTCTCACTTTCTCCTTTTTTTTCCTTGTCTTTCCCTTCAATTTGTCAACAGTTTGTCAAACAGACCTCAAATCGTTGAAGAATACATAACCTTGTACACCTGAATTCAACAGTACCCCATTTTACGCTTTAGTACACCCATTGGATGGACAATTTGATTGAGGTAATATGATATCTATAATACCCATTTGGTATCGCTCCGTATAGTTTTCTCCATTTTACCTTCCTCTCTTAGTCCCCATTTGGAAATGAAAAAAGAGAGGGAAAAAATGATAAGTCCAACCTGTGAAAGGTAAAATTCTTTCAATAATATCAGTAGATGGCAACCTGCTCAGAACATCCTGATGGGTCCTTCATGGACGTCTGAGAAAGTAGTCATGCAAAACGGAACATCTATGAAAGTAAAGGCTTCAAAAAGGTCTTCCCCAAGAGAGTGATTTAATTTTTTCGGCCTGATGTGTGTGGCAAAAAAGGCTCAGACCGAGTTCTGTTAGATCGTTTGAGAGACCTAGGTCTTGAGGTTTTCCACGCTCAGACCGCCATTCATTGGACATTCTGTGGTGAAATTAAAAAAAAAACCCCTAGGATTTGAGTATTGACCGGGCATTGAATCCGCGCCTTCCTGTGTTCGAGATCCAAGCCCCTATATCACTTTTTACACCTATTGAAGAACAATAAAGACAAGTTTTTTTGTCACCTCAAATGTTCAGTGTCTTCTTTTTCCGTTTAAATCGCTATTAAAAGCTACAAGTATGCTCAATGACGAAATGTTTCACACAAAATTCCGTATTCATTCTCATCAAAGGTCCTCGAAGAAGAATTTGTCATTCTGACCTGTCTATCTTAATCATGAGTGAGCATATTTTATGAGTGTGTGTAACTTCGCCTTTGTTAACCCTTGGTGAGTCGGTTTGACTGTACACTCAGAAAAAAAAACTAGGGTGCCGGAAGCTCAATCGAGTGACTGGGTTCCGGAACCCTAATATCGGCAAGCTTGACACTGTAATATAGCATTCCAACAACCTAAATCAGGGGAAATAACCCATTAATAGAGTTCTTCCACCCTATCTAGTGGCATCCTATCACCATTTTTATCTCTCTCAGTGCTGTGTATAATAAAAGAAAATTGCTTCAGGTAAGTTTACGTTTAGTTATATCGGCAAGCTTGACACTGTAATATAGCATTCCAACAACCTAAATCAGGGGAAATAACCCATTAATAGAGTTCTTCCACCCTATCTATAGTGGCACCCTATCACCATTTTTCTTTTATCTCTCTCAGTGCTGTGTATAATAAAAGAAAATTGCTTCAGGGATGTTTACGTTTAGTTTTTTTTTTTTCAACAAAATAATACATAATATTAAAACTATTAATGAGAATAAATAAAAAAATTCCCTAGCTTCAAAGACCAATGATGATACATAATATTAAAACTATTAATGAGAATAAATAAAAAAATTCCCTAGCTTCAAAGACCAATGATGCATTGGTGGGTTAACATCATGATTAATTTTTTACTATGAATGCTCATTTAACCCTCATAAATGAAACATCAAAGACATGTTACAAAGGAAATATTCAAGTGTTTTTGAAGAAGATTAATAGGTCTGTCCAATCATAAGAAAGAACCAATGATGCATTGGTGGGTTAACATCATGTTTAATTTTTTACTATGAATGCTCATTTAACCCTCATAAATGAAACATCAAAGACATATTACAAAGGAAATATTCAAGTGTTTTTGAAGAAGATTAATAGGTCTGTCCAATCATAAGAAAGAAAAATGATAGGCCTATGTTACCTATAGGTATGTTTTCGTGTAAAAAATGTAATGATAATCATAATAATACTTCTCAGATAGTTGGATTAAAGAGTCCCTAAAATCAGCAGTAGGCTACTACTCTTTCTGTGGTCAAATTCTGAACGAAGTTGAGGATAAAATCCTATACCTGCCTCTTTTTTTATTTTGTTTCTTTGTGTTATTATATCACAACTCTTGGTACTCACTGCAGCATTGTAGGATTTTTCTCAATATCTCAAAAATCCCAACATCCAATGTTTACCTACCACGCTGACACCGGTCGCTATGCGCATTTATATGTCATAGCTACTCATTATCCTCACGAGGCTGAGTGGGCCCCGCAACATCCAGTCACGGAGTCAATCATTTGCTTGATACAAATTTCTTGACCCCCCCGCCGGGAATCGAACCCGGGTCTCCCGCGTGCAAGGCGAGTGCAGTGACCACTACGCCATGGGAGCTGACTATAAAAATCCTATACCTGCCTCTGCCGGGATTTAACCCACGCCCTCCGGATTACGGTGTTGACTACACCACCAAGAACGAGGCAGTAGATAGCTCTTCTTGTATTTTGTACTGTTTTATCACTATTCTCTTGTTTCTTCTTCTAATGCTTCGTCTGTTCTCTTACCAAAGTGTCTAACTTTTCCCAGAACGTCCCAGAAAAATTGGAAAATGGTTTGACTCGTCCCACTTTGGTTACTCTAAACAGAAGCCCCTATTGGCCGAAGTTTGGTTACGCCAACATAGATAGCTCTTCTTGTATTTTGTACTGTTTTATCACTATTCTCTTGTTTCTTCTTCTAATGCTTCGTCTGTTCTCTTACCAAAGTGTCAAACTTTTCCCAGAACGTCCCAGAAAAACTGGAAAATGGTTTGACTCGTCCCACTTTGGTTACTCTGAACAGAAGCCCCTATTGGCCGAAGTTTGGTTACGCCAACACTTTGCAGACACCTCTGAGTTTTATGTCTTCAGTAACACTTTGTCTTGTCTCATATTTCAGAGTATCGTAAAATTAAATTACGAGAGAAAATATAAAATGCAGTAAAATATTGAAAACTTGGATTTTATAGCCATCGCCAGGATGTCACTCTTGCAGCTCCGAATTAAGTTTCAGAAAGAAAATGGAAACTTGAATATTAACATTGGAAGAGTGTTAAAGTTGGACGAATAATAAATTATTACAAAATTCCATGAAAATAGTAATAACAGGAGATAGGTGTCTCTTATCTAGGAACTTGATGGACGTCTGAGAATTCTAAAATTGGAAGAGTGTTAAAGTTGGACGAATAATAAATTATTACAAAATTCCATGAAAATAGTAATAACAGGAGATAGGTGTCTCTTATCTGGGAACTTGATGGACGTCTGAGAATTCTAAGTTTTGACTTAATCTTAGAATTGCATGAGGCTAAATTTTTTAGGTCTGGAAAGTCTAATAATATTATGAAGTGAAATGTGACAAACATAATCCAAAGATTTAAATGTTTTTGCATTCGGAATATTTTGTTTTTCAATCCAGAACATTTTTTTGTTCAGCAGTTTAATTTTCTCGTAACGTTTTCTCGTACTATGAAAAAATGAGAGGACGAGGAAAAGGAGACCGAGAAGTATGAGGATGGAAAGGGAGGAGGAGAAAGAGGGAAATCCAAAGATTTAAATGTTTTTGCATTCGGAATATTTTGTTTTTCAATCCAGAACATTTTTTTGTTCAGCAGTTTAATTTTCTCGTATTATGAAAAAATGAGAGGACGAGGAAAAGGAGACCGAGAAGTATGAGGATGGGGAGGGAAGAGGAGAAAGAGGGCTACGTTCGTAAATGTGGTGGTTAATTGTTCAACATACCTAATATGCCTACATATTTCTGGCTCACGTGCACGTGTCTACATAGATATTTTAGGTACCTATGTATTGTGGCTTTCGAAATAGAAAGCCCACTTGTTCTGCCTTTTCAACCCGAAGCTGCGTAGGTGTGTGAGCTTTTTGCTCTTCACTTCAGTGTGCAGAAGTGAGCACTTCAAAAACAAACCAGTCTATCGACCTGTATTCTCCTCCTCCTAGGTGTGCCAAACGTGAGAAGCAGGCATTCGGGAAAAAGGTGACAGCTTTATTTTCTACATATATGTATATCAGTGTTGGATTTTTCTAACTCCTATTTTTCTCTCCTGTATTTGAAAAGTGCTTCATTCAATTCAATTGCTTTTATTGTTCGAATTCATATGCCGTTTCGTTTCTCAACCGACTGTATGCAACATGTATATCAATCTGTCAACACTGACCTTCGTTATGCCGCATATTTACAGTTTGTGGTGGCATTAAGCAATGTAACACACTTCCAAAATTGCCCATGTAAAATACCGCAACCGTGTGTTACCTTTGAACGCCCAAAAACGTTATCTCTCAAAGAGGTTGATCGTTGAGGCTGATAGAGGTTTTACAGCTGGTACTTATGTGTTTACATACCTTGGATTATGTCTGTTTGTACTCTAGGTACAAACATTTCATCCTAGGTGTTTGTTACAGTGACAGGTTACAGTATTATTATAGGAAATTTAACTCCCATATTTGTTTAGAAATTATATTAGTTATTGTGACAATTACGAGAGAAAATATAAAATGCAGTAAAATATTGAAAACTTGGATTTTATAGCCATCGCCAGGATGTCACTCTTGCAGCTCCGAAGTTTTTTATTGTGATAAATCTCTTTTCTCGATCTCTGCTGGCATATCTACATACTTGACTTTAACTCGAACCATCAACCTCCAGAGTTTGTTAATTTATTTTCCAGTATAATATTTAGAAGACAAATCAGATGCAAAGAGCAAATTTATTTCTGGATTATCTTTTCTGGTATCTATTATTGCAATTCATGAACCATAATTTTCCGTGTTAGTCTATGAAACCCTTAACACCAAGTTAACTTTTTACTTTCATTTTTTTTTTTTCAATTTGTCTATTTTATTATATTTTTTTTATTCCCCTATGGATAAATATCTATTATAAGTTTCATAAGTGATTAAAAGCTATAATATACTTAGTACATACCCTTCCATTAGCTGATTATATTTCGACCCCCCTTTTTATGATCATGAACAAGATAGCAAAATGTTGCTGTACATTATTGTCAACACATGTACTGTACCACGAAAATAGATCTAAACACTCCTATTAATATTTAATTTTATTTACAACTGAATGTTAAAAATTAAGGTTTCTCCAAATGTGTGTTTTGAAAATGTGCAATCAAGTGGCTTAAATAGTGTGTTATTAGGAGATATTTCAACTTATGTTCTTTTTTTTTCGTCCATCATAAAAAGATGTATTGTGACTTCTTTTGCTCACTTAAAAAGTGTAGATGGACAAACAAAACTTCAACTTTGATGTCGACTAAAATATCCACTTTTCGAGTTTTTGGAACTGGAATACTCATGTTATGGCCCAAACAAACTTTTGGGATGTGACGAGCATTTTATTCGAAAGTTCAAAAGGATTTAAATTTATTTTCAACAGGTTACTCGTAACTTTAATTTCAACAAGTTTGTTACATACTTATTACCTATTTTTCAAAAGATACTACGTAGGTAAATATTTCCGTGTTCCGTGATTTCTATATGTGATCAGTGGCGTAGCGTCCATGTAGGGCGTGTATGGCGGCCCTACACTCAAAAATTCCACTCGAATACCCTTAAATATTGACTTTGAATTATTATTGTATTCTTATTAGATAGATATTGTGATAGAAATTAGTGTCCGCCCTACACTTGGAGTTAGACCACGCTACGCCACTGTATGTGATTCAGATTGTAGGTAAGTAGCTACTTCTGAAAGCTGTCAGGGATATCTGGAGATTTTTAAAAGGGCCATACAACCGGCCCACAGTTACAAGGTCATCAATTTGTTGTTCAATACAAGATCATACTCATAAAACCTAAACCATCTCTTAAGTTTTACAGCAAAGCAACAAAGAAATGGGCTTAGCATCATCCTCTTACATTGACTATTCGTATTAGAAGTCCATTTCATGGATCTTTTTTTGGCATTGTGCGATTACGATATCCTATTTGTTAACTGTGTGCTCAAGATCAACGATTGAGAATTTAACACCTGGATTATGAGAAAAAGTCCCATGGTGTGAGGGAAATTTTGGAACTTTGTACTCTTCCTACACCCCTGTACGTGGGAAAGTGTTCTCTCTAGACTTGAAACTTGTGACTTACCAAAGCGTACTTTCTGTGTTTGAAACTGTTGGCATAATGGGACTTTGGCGAAAATATGAAAAACGTATATTAAATAAAAATAAATTAATTTTCTAAATTGACTTGCTGCCTGACCTTTTCTGCCACAAAACTGTTTTCTTGATCCAATTAAAAAAAAAAAATAATAATAATAATAATATAAATAAGATTCGATTTCGGAACGATAAGACCATAGCATTTACAGTTCCCTCTGTCAAACCTCTTTAAAAAAACATAAAAAAAACATAAAATGTTAAAAAAAAACAAAAAAAAAACAAAAAAAAACAAGAATTTTGTTCCTAGTCGCCCAGTTTCGCCGTTCACGAGTGTAGATTATACACGACTAGCTCCCAATAATGTGTTTACACGTACATTAAATGATTTTATAATTTAAACGGAAACCTTTAACGCCGTTCCTGTGCGGATGTTGGTTGCACGTCACTTCCTGCCAATAGAATTTTCATTATTCGATAAAACACGAATGAAAATCAATAGCCACGTGGCGGGAGCCTCTAAATAGGAAAAATTTTCGATTCTCTTTTCTTTTCGTTCGATTCTGTTGTGAAAAGTGTGTAGAGGGGAATTTATTCTAATTAGAGGGCATTACAAAGCGAAAGCATTATACTCTTCTACATTTCAACAACACACTCTATGGTAATTGACTGAATATCTACCTTATTCAAAGGGAGAGGGGGATTAGCTACACGAGAGCTGAGTCCAGGAGAAAAACCTCTTCACAACTTTCAAACTTTAACAAGCTCCCCTCTTCACCTGAAATACTGCTTCACTTGTAAAATATTTCGCCCACCTAGAGCTTCACACTGCAGTATTTGTGATAACTGTGTGGGTAAGTATTACCAAGGAATTCCTCACTGGTCTAGGGTGAAAGGATGTAGATTTCATGTAGCTAATAATTCTAGATAAGGAATACTTAAAACGAGTCAAGTCAGTTTCCTTTTATACCCAGTGTTTTTTTCTTCATTGTTTATGATGAATCATGGATCAGGAGGCCGTCATTTCACATGTTTGTGTAAAACATGATTCAAATGTCCTATTACTATTAAATTAAATCCTAAGAACCTATATTTGACCTTTCTCTGAAATACTGCTTCACTTGTAAAATATTTCGCCCACCTAGAGCTTCACACTGCAGTATTTGTGATAACTGTGTGGGTAAGTATTACCGAGGAATTCCTCACTGGTCTAGGGTGAAAGGATGTAGATTTCATGTAGCTAATAATTAGCAGATAAGGAATGAAACGAGTCAAGTCAGTTTCCTTTTATACCTAGTGTTTTTTTCTTCATTGTTTATGATGAATCATGGATCAGGGAACTCAAATGAAACTCAGCTAATTGTAATCTACTTAGGCCTCCTACCTAGTTGGCTTGGTAAGGCTGGTACTCACGAAATCTTTGAGTGGGTATGCGATATTTGCTCAAATATTGGGTCTAAACAAGTGAAGATTGCACAAATAAGATCAAGCTTGGACTGCTTGGAGACATGTCAAAGCGAATGATGTACCAAAATATCTATAGTACTGGTACTCACGAAATCTTTGAGTGGGTATGCGATATTTGCTCAAATATTGGGTCTAAACAAGTGAAGATTGCACAAATAAGATCAAGTTTGGAGACATGTCGAAGCGAATGTACCAAAATATCTATAGTGATTGAGGGGTTTAATACATTCTTATGGCCTATAAGTCTTTTTTTGCATCAAACCCCCCTCCTTATCATTTTTATCGCCACTGCTAGGATATATTATTCTTTCTTATTATTTCCTTGCTTATTGTATTTGTTTGATATTTCAGATCATTTTGATCACCACTGTTATTGTTTCCTTACACATTCTTCTATTTCTTTGCTGTTTCAGATCATTTTGATCACCACTGTCCGTGGGTCGGGAACTGTGTGGGTAAGAGGAACTATCGGTTCTTCTATGCCTTCATAGTGTCCCTTTCGTTCCACATTGTGTTTGTCTTCTGCTGCTCAGTCGCTCATCTGTCTATTTGTAAGTATAGCCTTGACATTTCCTTTTATGTCTTTGGACTCTAGTTACCGAGTATGCATAGAAGCTTAGACATAAGTAATTATCATGTCTTAATATATCAGTTGCGCTTACTTGGGTGATGTTTCAAAGTCATAGAGCAGGAAAAATGAGGACCAACGGAATTTTTCTTTTTCTCCTACAACTTATAGATCCCGAGATAAATCGATTTAAAAAATACCGGTAAATCGTGAACTTTGACGTCACGGCATACGCTCCCGTACACGATGACGTCACATCAAATGTCCCGAGCAAAGCTCCCTCGCAGGCAACACAATAATGTGTTTCTGCGCATTTCTTTCTGCTCCTCCGCAAGCGTGCTTGCATACTGGCGCTACCTAGCGGACGAAAAAAACAACTCCGTAAAGTCTGACGTCACACATCTTTGAACTCTTTCATTAGAACGGAAAATAAAAATTGAATTTTCGAACTTTTACAGTTATTTTTTCGGAGTTTTGACCTCGGATTTGGATTTTTCCCAACTTTTTACATGGGAATCGAACATTTATTTATAATTTTTACCCATTTGCAACTGCTCCATTGTCTTAATCTTGCAGAACCCCAGACATAGACTTGAATCTCTCCGTAAATAGTTGTCTTGGAACTGAGTAATCTCCGTCGGTATCATACTAGGCTGGCACACCGGAAGTCCCGGTTCGATTCCCGGCCGACTGTATTTTTTTTGGAAGTCTTAAAGAGTTTTTATGGGAGTAATTCAACCGTAATTTATTAGATTTTAGACTCTTTATTGGTTATGATTTATAATTCAATGTACACAGATACAAGAAATTACAAACAAAGGTCAAAATGATTGCCTTGGGCAACCTCTACCATTAGGATAGAGAGTCCTATCATTTTCATAGGTTTGGTTTTGGAGGCGACTACGCGCTATTAAAAGTCGCGGGACTACGCTTCTAATATGCGACGGGTCTAATAAACAAACTTTTTATTATTATTATTATTTTTTCAGTGGCGGAGGGCAGACTAGTGTTTGACGCAGTAAGAGAGTCTCCCACTTCCGTGTTGGTAGTGGCGGTCACTTTCTCTTCAGTGTGGAGTGTGCTGGGTTTGGCCGGCTTTCATACCTATTTGGCTGCCTCTAATCAAACCACCAATGAAGACGTAAGTTAATTCCCTGTAAATGTCTTTGGTATGATAAATAGAGGTGCAATATTAAACTGTTCAGATAAAGGGACTACATCTCCTAATTCGAAAATCCAAATAAAGCAATAAAACGAACAATATATGAAATTCACCCCGGGCGGGAATCGAACCCGCGGCGCTTACAAGGCAGACGCGCTACCAACTAAGCTAACTAGGATGACGTTAGACAGAGTAGGTACCAATTTATTTGTAAAAATGAACTTTTTGAGCTTTGTTCAATAATCAAAAGTGTAAAATCTTCTATTTTTTTTCTTTCCAGATCAAAGGTTCTTTCACGAGTAGGCGAGGTCGGGCTAGTTTCAATCCATACAGCTATGGCAATGCTTGCTCCAACTGTTGTCAGTCACTGTTATCAATCAAATAGGAAATATTGCTTTGGGTTTGTACTGATTTACACATAAAGGACCATTAGTATGATTAATTACATCATTATTATTATGTTAAGGCGGTCTCTTCCTGATCCCTTATGTGCCGCGTCCATTTTAGTTTAGGACTATTGCACTGCAATTACATCATTAGCATACCTACCTAATTAATTAGGAAGGTACCCACAAAATAATGAATAAGTAAGTGCTTGGGTACACCATTTTACATGATCAAAATAAATCATTTGTTGAACCAATATCAAGGAAGAAATAAATAGTACTGTTGTCACGTCCTATGTGGACCTCTCCCGATGAGTTTAATAGGTAAGCCTTCTTTCCCGGCGGTCCTGTTCCAAGAACGAATCCGCACTTTTCGTGAATTTATTTGTGTTAAAGCAAAGTCTCTTCACAACTTTTTGTGGATATCACAGCATTACTAAGTGCCTCCTTTGCAATCAATTTTCATATTTCGATAATCTTTTGCACAGGTAATGCCACCACTAGTCGCTACTCGATTAAAGTAGCTACTCAATTGTCCTCACGAGGCTGAATGCACCCCCAACTCGGGACCTCCGGCGTGCTAGCCTAGTGTGATACACACTCGGCCTCGGAGGATATAATATCCCATGGCATAGTGTAGTATGTTTCCAGTTTGATGATATTATAAATAAAATATACACATCAGTTGAAACGAAAAAAAATCAAACAAGTAGAATAGAATATACCATGTTTATCCTGCCCGAATAGGACTGAAAAGTCCCTTTACCCCAGTAGTCTAAACAAGGTTTCGTATATTTGATGGGTTAAAGAATAATACATACAACTAACAATCCAGTAAAAAGACCTTGCTTGATTAGAAAAAAAAAGTAATGTTAAATTTCTATTTAAGACCGATTTCGTTTCTCTCGTTCCAGATCGGAGAGGTGTTGTATTACCAGAAAACAAGACTGTGAAGCATCTAAGTGATAAGCACCGCTCTGCCAATAATAATCAGGGTACTTGTAAGCTGAAAATGAACAATTTGGACAGCGTGGACACAGTGCCTTCCTATCCTCAAATTGTAGTTAATAAGGTAAGTAGACTAGTATATAATGTGGCGTATAATATCTTAAAAAGTTAGAACTTTTAAGGGTATACACAACACTTGGTAAGACAAATTGAAATCAACAGGGGAAAAAAAAAAAAAAAAAAAAAAAAACAAACAAGTAGAATAGAGTAGAATATACCTTGTTTATCCTGCCCGAATAGGACTGAAAAGTCCCTTTACCCCAGTGGTCTAAACAAGGTCTCGTGTATTTGATGGGTTAAAGCGTTAAAGAATAATACATCCAACTAACAATTCAGTAAAAAGACCTTGCTTAATTAGAAAAAAAGTAATGATAAATTTCTATTTAAGACCGATTTCGTTTCTCTCGTTCCAGATCGGAGAGGTGTTGTATTACCAGAAAACAAGACTGTGAAGCATCTAAGTGATAAGCACCGCTCTGCCAATAATAATCAGGGTACTTGTAAGCTGAAAATGAACAATTTGGACAGCGTGGACACAGTGCCTTCCTATCCTCAAATTGTAGTTAATAAGGTAAGTAGACTAGTACATAATGTGGCGTATAATATCTTAAAAAGTTAGAACTTTTAAGGGTATACACAACACTTGGTAAAACAAATTAAAATCAATAGGGGAAAGGAAAAGGAAAAACAGATCGCTCTCAAATTGTAGTTAATAAGGTTATATTGTAGTTAATCGCTTTTTTTGTTTTACAATATTATTTTATTCGCTACCATACCGGGTTTCGCCAGTTACGGCATCTTCAGGGGGTATAATATCTCTCAGTAGAGCTGTCAAACTGCTTTGACTCGGCGGAGTGAAGCGCTACCGCGCTCCTTAATAGAAAAAAGGCGTTTTGATTGTGTTGAGCATTGTTAAATGCTCGTCATAAATATCATTCCCCAGTTATTATTACACCTAGATGAATCTTATGACTTGACTTGGACTCGAACCACCAACTTCCAGATCCAAAGTTCACCGCGCTAACCACTACACCTCTGTGGTTGGTTATAGAATAGAATACTTTGTTCCCCTGCCCGAATAGGACTGAAAAGTCCCTTTATCTGAGCAGTCTATCTGAGCAGTATTTGATGGGATAATAATACATACAGGGGTGAACCAGTGAACCTTTGCTGGAATGTTAATATGAATTGGTTTTTTTGTTTCGTTCTGTTCAGAATACTCACGAGAATAGTCAAGCTCAGTTCAGCAATTCTCCAGGAGATTGCCACCGTTCTCAAGTCACAGTGCCTACTGTACATTATCCTATGGGAGCTGAGTCCATAGGGCTTTCACATATGAGTGGTAAGTTTTCAATAGATTCTCTATTCGACTGAGTACCGTTATCATTTCACATCTGAAAACAATCTTTTTTTTTCTAAATAAAATATATGGCCAAAACTATCTGCCATTTTTTTATTCCCATCTGGGGGAAAATGTTTGTAAAAACCCCATATAATGAGTATAGTTCATTATTTTCTCAGTTTTACTCAAAAAGAA
>NW_007379346.1:11043-56183 GCF_000475195.1 Diaphorina citri | reverse complement strand
AACAAAAATTTAAAAAGATAAAATATTATATTTAAGAAATTTATTTTTACATTCCCCTTGTTAAATCGTGACTTTCTCTTTTTTTCATCAGCAAGGTTTTTACAGCGTTGAGAGAAACCGTACCTTAGGCCGTAACTGTAAAGGCCATTCCCACTAGCTCCGATTTTTTCCCGAATGTCCTTGTAGGCAATATAATATAATTTAAATGATTCCCACTACATACGACACGATTTTCTTTCCGAACCACGCAAAATGTCCTTGTAGGCAATGTAATTTAAATGAGAGTGTTCCCATTATGCACGACACGATTTTTTTCGAACGATAAATGGGAACGGGCCTTCAGTTCTAAAGTGACGTTAACCCCATTGAAATAAAGTAAATAAATACAACAGAGTAGTAATGTCACTATGGGTAATATAAACCACATAAAAATTAGAAATATCAATATATTCAGTGTTCATATAGAGAAAAAAAAACAGTGGTTATAATAAACAGCAATCCTAAATTTTATTTTAAAATATCTCGACGAAAATATAACTTTTTTACCTCAAATGATTACGTAAATTGGACAAAATTTTCCGTCATTGGCTGATCAATTGAGTATTATTTCTTAAAGAGGTTTGAGAGAAGGAACTGTAATTAAGTACTGAGGTCTTAGCGTCCCGAAATCGAAGAGAGAAAAATAATAGGATAGGAAAAAGCCAGCCGTTCCGAGAACGAACGAACCAGGATAAAATTCGCCCCGGGCAGGAATCAAACCTGCAACCTAGCAATTACAAGGCAGACGCGCAACCTTCCAAGCTAACTAGGCTGGCATAGGTTTCCGATTAAAGCAGCGCGCAGACTGATCATACACTTCCAACACTTCAGACATTTCCGACAGATTTTGTATTTTGCTTCCTAAGTTAAGTAATGGTAGTCCGCACACCTATCCGTATCAGACATTTCCAACACTTCCGACATACTACCATTACTAACTTAACATAGGAAGCAGAATACAGGATTTGTCGGAAATGTCTGAAGTGTATGATCAGTCTGCGCGCTGCTTTAGACGGGTCCTAATTAGACTGTATTACTAGTCTTTACAAGTTTTTTTCTATACTGGACTCTCACTAAGTAAGCTCTCCCAGCCAACAGATTATGTCGTAAAAACAGCTATTTTTCCGTCAGTAAAATCTATAAAATACCCAAAGATAATATTAACTATAGTAATACGAGTGTCATAGTTCAAACGGTAATAAATATTAAGGGTACAACAGTACATTAATTTCACTAAACAACAAAGATAAAGTACAAAAGGAATAAAAAAAATCAATTAATGACAAGACACAGACAGAAGTTAAAACAAACAAGAAGAAAAGAAAAACAATCTTCCATACAAACTGAGACTACAAAAGGCGGTACATTAAGAAAAAAAATCCCTTTTTTGAATACATATAACGAATGCCTCACTTTGAAAAAGCTACATTTTGTATTTCGAAGAACTATTATCTGATTTTATGGACATTTCTTCGTCCAGATACCAACCACGCTCGACGTTGCTTATTATCAATGTACCTTCTAAGAGCAAATGTCTTGGCACTTTTTTTTTTTTTTTCAAACTACTAATACCTATGATATGAGTCCTATGTGACTGATAAAAGTGTGCGACTGAACTGTGATAAAAGTGTGCGACTGTCCAGTTTTTAACCATGACGGTAGTTTCTTAACACAGGTGATTGCCTAGGGCCTACACTATCCGTGCTGGTTGAATAAAATATTATTGACTTTAATGAGATCCAATAATAAAACCTAATATGTACTTATTTACTATAATGAGTAGTGAGTAATACAGGTAAAAATATTTCTATGTATATGAAAAGTCCAACATTTGTCTCAAAATATGGTGGGACACAGGGCTAGGATAGGATAGGCTTGAAAGACAAAAGACATAAAATCCACTGCGTTTATTGCAGTTTTAATGGGCTATGTTTATAATAGCATTTTAAAAAGAAAAATTAACAAGAACACACTGGGGAACCCCTAAAGTTTTCTAAAGCAAGTGAAAGAATTAGCTAAAGAATCAAAACGAGAAATGGAATTGACATACTTTACTTAGTAGTATTTTATACAATACACAGTATGTAGGTACACTAAAAATTACTTGTATTCCTGTAACACATAAATGTTGAAAATTACTAATGTATAGATTACGGTCATTTCAAGGGAACCCCTAAAGTTTTCTAAAGCAAGTGAAAGAATTAGCTAAAGAATCAAAACGAGAAATGGAATTGACATACTTTACTTAGTAGTCTTTTATACAATACACAGTATGTAGGTACACTAAAAATTACTTGTATTCCTGTAACACATAAATGTTAAAAATTACTAATGTATAGATTACGGTCATTTCAAATAGATTCCTTTTTAAGTTTATACTAAATTTTGAGACTGGTTGGCTAGGAATACTCTTTAATTAGGTGTTTTTTTTTTTAACTTAAAATTACTTGAGCTTGAGTACAACTACATAAAAACTATGGTAATGTTGGCAAGTACCTAATTATTGTTTTGTCAAAAATGACTACTTACTATCCTACCAAGAAAACTATGGATTATACTAGGGTCCATTCCTGGATAGATTTGTTAGACATGTCTAACTTTCTACGAAAGACAAAAGACATAAAATCCACTGCGTTTATTGCAGTTTTAATGGGCTATGTTTATAATAGCATTTTAAAAAGAAAAATTAACAAAACACACTGGGGAACCCCTAGAGTTTTCTAAAGCAAGTGAAAGAATTAGCTAAAGAAGAATCAAAACAAGAAATGGAATTGACATACTTTACTTAGTAGTCTTTTATGTAGGTACACTAAAAATTACTTGTATTCCTGTAACACATAAATGTTAAGAATTACTAACGTATAGATTACAGTCATTTCAAATAGATTCCTTTTTAAGTTTATACTAAATTTTGAGACTGGTTGGCTAGGTACTCTTTAATTAGGTGTTTTTTTAACTTAAAATTACTTGAGCTTGAGTACAACTACATAAAAACTATGGTAATGTTGGCAAGTACCTAATTATTGTTTTGTCAAAAATGACTACTTACTATCCTACCAAGAAAACTATGGATTATACTAGGGTCCATTCCTGGATAGATTTGTTAGACATGTCTAACTTTCTACTCCTAACAAAAGTAAATGTTGATTAACTTGGGTCATGTAGATTTGTAGATGCACTATTTTAGCAATGTTTTCCTACTAAATGTGTAATGTCCCTCAATAGAATGTAAATCTTAGGTCTGAACTTTCTACTCCTAACAAAAGTAAATGTTGATTGACTTGGGTCATGTAGATGCACTATTTTAGCAATGTTTTCCTACTAAATATGTAATGTCCCTCAATAGAATGTAAATGTAAATCCTAGGTCTGGGTAGGTAAGTACATGGCAAATGCCCCAGCCGTTCCGAGAACGAACATTATCCCATCAGGATATAATCCGCCCCGGGCGGGAATCGAACCCGCGGCCTAGCGCAGGCTTACTGTTTTTACAGTAAAAGTCTTGGATTTGAAGCCTGTGCCTCATATCACCAAAGTATGGAAAAGTATCTTACAAGTGTAAGTAATAGCCAATGGAAAAGGAGAGTTTTGAATTTGGCAAATGCCCTATGATACATTTTCAAGTGGCTAGGTAGATATACTTACCGATTCTTCCAACTGTTGGACTGCTTCCTCCATGGCTATAAATTTCCAAGAAGGTCCTTGGACTTGGACGTAAAAACTGAGTAACTGTGGAGAGATTTAGGTGTAATATCCGAATCAATGCAATAGTTGCAATACTTAATTTGAATTTCAAAATTAAACCAAGAAGGTCCTTGGACTTGGACGTAAAAACTGAGTAACTGTGGAGAGATTTAGGTGTAATATCCGAATCAATGCAATAGTTGCAATACCAATACTTAATTTGAATTTCAAAATTAAACCGATCCTTTACATAACTGATAACTGCGTCCTACGGAATCCGGAATCCCACCCTTCTTTCTTGATTTTATTGATAAATTCAAATTCTCCCGCTCAAGGGAGCGATCAAATGCGCCTAAAAAATACGCCTACATAACCTTAAAAAAATTGGCACGAAATTTCAAATATTCAAAATTCACAAACATGTGGTGGATGTGGAATGAAGTCCTATTAAGACTTTACAAATGTTATGTCCGGCCCATCATCGAATACGGAGCACCTATTTATGGATCTGCCAGTGAAAAACAACTTTCTAGACTTGAACCTATCCAAAATATGGCACTAAGAATTGCTACTGGAGCCTTTAAATCTAGCCGCATAGAAAATCTTCAAGTTGATGCAGGTGAACCTCCATTAAATTTCAGGCGTTACTACCTAAGTGGCAATTATGTCGCCAAAGTTATTTACAACATTAATAACCCCATGAGAGATATAATTATGAACATATCCAAACATGGCAGGGATTTAATCTTTGTTAATAGTCCCAAACCCTTAGCTGTTAGGTTCTCTGAATGGATTGACCTCAAGAATATATACCCTCTTCTTCGCCTTCCATCTTGCCCTTATCCCCCATGGCAAATCAGATTCCCTCAATTTGAGAAAATTTCAGCTTCTACTAAACACTCTGTTTTACCTCAAGAATTTCAACTCAAATACTGCGAATATATCAACAAGAATAGACAGAACAATTCACTGGTCTGTTTTACTGATGGATCCAAAAGTTGCAGAGGTGTGGGAAGTGCTCATAAGATTAATCAAGAAATGTCCACTTATAGACTGAACCCCTTATCTTCAAGTTTTACAGCTGAGGCCTTTGCAATGGAAATGTGCTTGAATAATTTGATTAACCACCCAATAGCCGACAACATACTGATTTTCACTGATTCGAAAAGCTTGATCTCATCTATGCAACAGTTATTCTGTAGAAACATATTAATACATGATATTCAAGTGGCATGCCATAAACTAATCCTAAAAGGAAATAACGTTAAAATCATTTGGATACCATCGCACTGTGGTATAGCAGGGAACGAAGAGGTTGACAAGGCAGCTCAGTCATTTACCAATGCCCAAATTTATTCCCTAATCACACCTGTTGATTTAAAAGCTTTCTTAAAAAATGAATTTAAGAAAAAATGGCAAATTTGGTGGGATAATATCCAACCTCCCAATAAAATTAAAGAAATTAAAGATACAGTTAAAGAATGGCAAACCTCTAACCGCAACTTAAGAAAAGAAGAAATAATATTATCTAGACTCAGGATCGGACATACTAGATTAACTCATGGCTTTCTAATGGAAAGAACCGATCCACCTCAATGCGAAGTTTGTAACACTACCATAACGGTTAAACATATCTTATGTCATTGTACTAAATATACACAGATAAGATTAAAATATAACCTAAACAACCTTCAAATCAAGGATATCCTGGGGGATAATCCTAGAACTATTGATTTATTATTTAAATTCCTGAAAGACTCAAACCTATTACCAAAACTATAAATTTAACACATAATTCAAATATTTCCTTGTCACTGGTTTTACCCTTTTCTTCCCCCACCTGTTTCCTTACATGTGTTCCTTTTTACTGTTTTATTTTCATTATTGTTATTTATCCCTTTTTAACCCTTGATTGTTTTTGTAAATCTTCATTCCTCTCCTGTTTATTCTAATTTGTATACCCTATTTTATTATTATTTTTCATTTTTCTCACTTCCCCTTGTTCTATGTTTCTTTTTCTATGTCCTATTACTACCCCATTCCTTTTCTATGTATTGTTGTACTATCTTTGTATTCCTTGTAATCCTATATTTATCAATAAATAAATGAATAACTATTTTGAAAGGGGCTAATGACAATCGAAGTCGTGCCCCTTTTAAAATAAATTTATGAAAAAAAAAAAAAAAGGATGTGGAATGTGGATTGAGAAAAATGAAAAGTAGTTTTTGTATTATTTTTAGTGAATTAATTAGGTAATTATTTTACCTTATTTTACAATTTCAGCTAGGTATTCTATTCTAGAAAATACCTTTTTCATCTGCTTAACCTTAACGTTTCATTTACTGCCTCAGTTGGTATATTTCAGGACTTATCCATTATTTCAAAGTAAGTAAAACCCCAAAACCCTCCAAGTGGTTCCACTGACATTTTTGTTACCACCTTTGATTATTGTTTCTGGTTACACACTGTTAAGTCCATGTAAATTCTCTTCAAGTTAGATTGCCTTCTAGTTGGTTGGAAGATCTCACTTAATGAGAGTCCAGCTTTCAACTTTCAATACCCCAACAGCCAGCCTAGTTAGCTTGGTTGGTAGTGCGTCTGCCTTGTAAGTGCTAGGCTGTGGGCTTGATTCCCACACGGGGTGGATTTTATCCTGATGGGGTTATGTTTGTTCTCGGAACGGCTGGTTTTCTCCTATCCTGTCTTCCTTCTCTCTTCAATTTCTACTTACTATCCTACCAAGAAAACTATGGATTATACTAGGGTCCATTCCTGGATAGATTTGTTAGACATGTCTAACTTTCTACTCCTAACAAAAGTAAATGTTGATTGACTTGGGTCATGTAGATGCACTATTTTAGCAATGTTTTCCTACTAAATATGTAGACTAAAGATTCAGTAAATGTAATCAAATATAAAATCTAATTACCAAAAAATGTCCTTTGACTGTTGAATACAGAGTGTTTATAAAGTTCGGGGACCCCTGAATATTTTTTGAACGGCTAAAGATGAGAAGCTGAAATTTAGAGAAGTGTTTTTTTTCTTTTCAAACACCATTTTTTGAAGTAGTTGCCAAATTTCGTCTGGAGCCAGGATTGGTCCCAGGGGGTCCAACTTTAAAATCTTAAATGAGAACCCCCTACTTGTGATACATAATATCAAAAGTCTTAAAAAACGTAGTACTTTGGTACAAGTTTGAGGTTGATCCCTGAACCACGGACGGAATTATTGCCTTCTCTGTATATCTGCCTAATGTTATTTATATTGGACATTTCGGTATTTGAAAATAAAATCTAGGGGCTTTTTTTCCTGTGAGGTGCTTCTTTAAGGGTAATTGAAGGCCTCACCAAGCCCTAACTTTATCGAGAATACTAGCTAAATTCTGTCACTTCACTCTCGAATCCCATTAGTTCATCCCCTAGCATGGCCAAACTTGTAGAAAATAATAAAAAATATGGTTGTGCTGTGTGTTCCCTATTAGCTGCATAGTTATCAAACTAAAAACAAATGAAACTCAAAATATTGGTTGAGAGCGGAACATTTCTCTCCCGCAGTCTCTGCACTCTGTGTATTTCTTATGGAGATTTTAGTGATCGAAAATTGATCATATCTCAGGATCGGTTTAGATTTTTGCAAAATCCTTTCTTATTGCACACCTAGACCATAAAAGGAATGTTCCTACCAAATTTCAGCTTTCTAGGTGTTGTGGTTCAGGAGATAGAGCAATCAGTGTGTGAATGTGAAATGTGAATGAGTGAATGGATCTTGATTAATTTTATAATATAAGATTTCCTCTATGTGCTGGACTCTTGTTACATTCAATTAAAAATAATAATATCTTTGATAATTTTGTTTTTCAGTTTTCAAAACAACACTCTCAACAATGTCTACTAGAAAATCTCAAAAGTTAGCTGAAGCAGAAACTACCACACCTGGACAGTCAAGAAAATCCATCTTACCACCTGAAATGACAGAAGTGAAAATATCAACAAGATGCACAAGAACTTCTAGTGTATCATCTGATGTGTCTGAAATTGGTTTGGAATCTGGCCGAGTTACTAGGAGATCTAGTAGACTATCCGGCATAAAGCTTGAAGAAATTGTGGAAATGCCTGCAGAGCTGGTGGGTGGACGTAAACGAAAATCAAGCATCTCATCTGTGACTTCAGAGACTCCCTCTCAGAGTAAACCAACTACTATAAAATCAACTACACTGCTGTGGAAATGCCTGCAGAGCTGGTGGGTGGACGTAAACGAAAATCAAGCATCTCATCTGTGACTTCAGAGACTCCCTCTCAGAGTAAATCAACTACACTGTCTAAAAATAAAAATGAATCACCCAATGGTACGCCAAGTTTGACTAAACATAGACTATCAAAGGGCACCAAACATGAAGATTCTCCATTCAAAGTCTCAAGCACAAGGAAGTCCAGGAAGTTAAGTTTGACAACAGTAGAAGAAAATGAAGCTGATAATGAAACTAAAGACAAGGGAAAAGCCTCCAAATTATCTACAGAACAGTTAGAACCTATCCAGTTCTCAAGTGATGATGAAGAGGCTGTACCTATTTCCAGTGGTAAGAAAAAGGTTGATAATAAAAGAAAATCCATATTGCCACCTAAAAATGATCAACTCAATACAATCAGTGAAGATTACAATGAAATAGTAAATACTGAAGTAGAAAAAGAAGCTTCACCCCAGAAGAGTCCAAAAAATCCCAAGAAAGAAATCTTGTTGAAACATATCAAAGATTCCAAAAGTCCCAGAGGTGGAGGAAAGAAAACCTCTCCAAATTCTCCTTGTGTCTTATTAAATGAAATTGATTCGAAAGATGTATCTCCATCCCTCATACTGGACAGAATTGATAGCCAACCTAAGGAAATACTGAAGTAGAAAAAGAAGCTTCACCCCAGAAGAGTCCAAAAAATCCCAAGAAAGAAATCTTGTTGAAACATATCAAAGATTCCGAAAGTCCCAGAGGTGGAGGAAAGAAAACCTCTCCAAATTCTCCTTGTGTCTTTTTAAATAAAATTGATTCGAAAGATGTATCTCCATCCCTCATACTGGACAGAATTGATAGCCAACCTAAGTCTCCAAAAGTTACAGAATCCCCTGCAGCAGCTACACCAGCAGACAAGAAGAGGTTATCCAAAGAAAATGAACCAGTGGTACAAGCAGAAAATTCACCTGTAACTAATACAAACAAGAAGGCTAGGAAATCTAATAATAAAGAAGTGGATGTTGAAACTGAAATCTCCAAACTAGAAACTGTACAAACTGGAAGTCGTAAAAGAAAATCAAAAGAGCTGAGCAATGAGAAAGAAACACCCAAAGCTAAAAAGAATGAAGGAGAAGTAGCACAAAACAATCAAAACAATATTGAAGAAATCATTTTAGACGACAGTGAGGATGATGTGATGGAAGTAGATGATGTTGCTGATGATAACACCAACACTAGCCAAACTTTGATAGAGGAAGCCCCAACAAATTCAAAGAAAAAATCTATGGAACCACAAGAATTTGAGAAAGTCCAGGAACCTGAAATGGAAGTGGATGGAAACAGAGACAATCAAGAGAGTATTGCTATTGCTACTCCAGTAGAAACTGAGCAAGAAAAGTTAAAACGAATCAAACTTGCAAAAGCAAAAATATATCTAGAGGAGAAGCGACGGAAATTACAGAAGAGAAAGAAACATTCTGAGAAAAAAAGAAAACAGGAACGCCTCTTAAAAAAGAAACTTTTGAAAGAAAACCTAGCAAAAAAATTGGGCACAACCAATCAAGCTGTTGCCAGTGAAAAGCCAGAAGTTGTTAGTCAAAAAAAGAATAGTGAAACACCAGACAAGGAGAAGCAAAGTGGAAAAGAAAAAGACGAGCAACAAAGACTGGAAAAAATTATGCTAAAGAGAGAACTTAAAAAACAAAAGTGGCTGAAACAGATGGCTCTGAAAAGAGCTGAAAAGGAGGCAAAGAAAAAAGAGGCGTATTTATTGGAAAAAGCAGAAAGGAAGAAAGTGTATCAAGAAAATGTACAAGCTAAAGCAGAACAGAAAACTAAAATAACCAAGAGAAAACCTAAACAAAAGAAGAGGAAGACAGGCAAAGGAACAGAAGCAAGTGGACAAAATGAAAATAAGGATAATGATGTTAACAAACCCAACATTTCGCTGAGTGATATTGTAGCAAAGATTGATGCCTTGACCCAACCTCAGCCAGCAAGTAAAGTTCTAAGTGATGTTGAAAATGTACAAGCTAAAGCAGAACAGAAAACTAAAATGACCAAGAGAAAACCTAAACAAAAGAAGAGGAAGACAGGCAAAGGAACAGGAGCAAGTGGACAAAATGAAAATAAGGACAATGATGTTAACAAACCCAACATTTCCCTGAGTGATATTGTAGCAAAGATTGATGCCTTGACCCAACCTCAGCCAGCAAGTAAAGTTCTAAGTGATGTCTATAAGGAAATATTTAATTCCTTTAAAAAAAAAAAAAAAAAAAAAAAACTAGATGTCTCGTTTGACAACCAAAAAAGCCAATCGTTTTATATAGTACCCTTTGTGATTGAAACTGTCCAGTTTGAGCTCAATATCTGGTAAGCTAATCACATAGGACCAGCTGTATTTAGGGGGAGATGGCCCGGTTCATTTTTCTTCTTCACTGTAGGCTAAACTCCGAAAATCTGAAGGAATGTGATATGTTCCAATTCACTCGGCCCCAAACGGCCCATAGCTGGTAAAACTGACACAAAGGGAACTGTAACTGCTATGGTCTTATCGTCCCGAAATCGAAGAGAGAAGGAAGACAGGATAGGAGAAAGCCAGCCTTTCCGAGATCGAACATTATCCCATCAGGATAAAATCCGCCCTGGGCGGGAATCGAACCCGCGGCCTAGCGCAGGCTTACTGTTTATACAGTAAAAGTCTTGGATTTGAATCCTGTGCCTCATATCACCAAAGTATGGAAAAGTATCTTTCAAGTGTAATAGCCAATGGAAAAGGAGAATTTTGAATTTGCACGAATTACTTAGATCGAAATATGGAATTGTAAATACTTTTCCATACTTTGGTTTTATAGAGGGCACTGGTAGTGTCCAAGTTTTCTTTGACTTGGAATATGGGGTGCACTCTTAGTGTCGCGTCGTAAAGGAACTTTTGAGTCCTATGCTGGCAGTATAAACAAGGTATATTCTATTCTATTCTATTTCTCTCTCCAGGTTCTCCACAATGGTGAAAACCCCCGGACTCCGTCGTCCCCACTCGGAGAAGGAGAAGCTCCGTGCTGAGATTAAGCACAACAAGGAGATGACCCGAAGCATACTGGACGCTCAGGCCCGGGCTAAGGAAGAACATCGGCAGAGACGAGCGGAGAACATTAAGCGGCGCGAGGAGAACGCCAAGAAGGCGGAAATTGTTCAAGTGGTGAGTTTGTATGATATCAAGTAAAAGCCCATTCCCACTTTTTGTTCGGAAAAAAATCGTGTCGTGCATAAGTGGGAACGCTCTCATTTAAATTGCATTTTGAACAGTTTGAAAAAATGAGTTTTCTCATGTGGCCTGTGTCGTAGCATGTCGATCCCGAGATGGCCTGTGTCAGGGCCGTTTTTCTTTTTGTAAATACATACGTACTACAGTTACTATTACTACACAGGTGTTTTTGGTTTTAAATATGTCAGATTTATTGACATGGAGAACAGCTAACCCTAACCAGCCAGTTGGGAGTTCTTCAAAGGGTTCTCTTGGCGCGAACGACACACAAGTGTTAAAGCGCCTAATGGAAAAAAAGGTTCTCTCTGGTTTTAAAAACATAAGCACAAATCCTCACGATGGTTGACTGTGCTTCAGGACGAGCCAATCAAACTTGGCTAGAGACCATCACCCCGGTGTATGGCTGATATAAAAAGATTTCTTTATTCTGTTATCACTATTCGGCTACAACAAATAGTTCACTGACCCAAACCGATGCCGAAAAGTCCATCCGTCTTATCAAACCGCATGCAATTGTGCTGAGACCGGAAACCAAATTGATGATTTGGAATTAGTTCCTTATCGTTTATTATCACTAGTAAACGTTTATGTAGCAGAGACGATTGTAAAGAATGGGCTCAATTGGCATGGGGTCCTGCTACTATTGAACCTGTCATGCAGGAAGCGTCACCAAACAGTCCTACACTAATCGGAGACCTCATGCAAACAGGGGTTTGGGAACCAGCAAGGAGAGCGTTCTTTGATGTTCGCTCGGATGTTGGATCGTGAAAGTAAACAAATAGTGACGCTCTAATTTTACCCTAGTTTTTTGTGAATATTTAAGTGAATTATGATAAAATTTTAACAAAATGTGTATTTTCTAAGAAAATATAGTACCTGGAATAGGTGAAAGTGACGATCTGTGAAATTCCACACATAATTAAAGTGAAAATAACTAAAAAACTCACCAAGCTTTGTGCGGGGTCATAGAACCCTTTGTTTGATTCAGCAAGTAGCAAAAAACATATTTTTAAAAGTTAAAATTTATCACAACTTTAAACTTTAAACTAACTATAATTTATTGATTTTTATGGAATAGTTAACGATTTTTGGTTAAAAAATCTGAATATTAAGGGTTTTTTACCGATTTTGAACACGAAATTTTAGAATCAAATTTACGGATTTATCCGCCATTTAAATTTTTTTGGTATATTACGGGGGGTAAACATTGCTCGCTTCCATGGTACCCTCAATCCATAAGTGCTCAAAAACGTGTTTTGGCACTAAAAACTGACCATCGAAAATTTGACCCGATTACATTACTTTCCTTCCTATAGGATAAGGAAAGTAAAATGGTATTTTTACTTTCTATTACCCTTACGTCTAGGGAACCTATACAAGGTAATGAGAAAGTATTGCAATCGGTCTAAATTTTCAAAATCGGAAAATGGGTGGAAATATTATCCCAGCAGCCGAGAACGAACATTATCCCATCAGGATAAAATCCGCCCTGGGCGGGAATCGAACCCGCGGCCTAGCGCAGGCTTACTGTTTATACAGGAAAAGTCTTGGATTTGAATCCTGTGCCTCATATCACCAAAGTATGGAAAAGTATCTTACAAGGTGTAATAGCCAATGGAAAAGGAGAATTTTGAATTTGCACGAATTAGATCAAAATATGGAATTGTAAATACTTTTCCATACTTTGGTGTTATAGGGCACTGGTAGTGTCCAAGTTTTCTTTGACTTGGAATATGGGGTGCACTCTTAGCGTCGCGTCGTAAAGGAACTTTTGAGTCCTATGCTGGCAGTATAAACAAGGTATATTCTATTCTATTCTATTTCTCTCTCCAGGTTCTCCACAATGGTGAAAACCCCCGGACTCCGTCGTCCCCACTCGGAGAAGGAGAAGCTCCGTGCTGAGATCAAGCACAACAAGGAGATGACCCGAAGCATACTGGACGCTCAGGCCCGGGCTAAAGAAGAACATCGGCAGAGACGAGCGGAGAACATTAAGCGGCGCGAGGAGAACGCCAAGAAGGCGGAAATTGTTCAAGTGGTGAGTTTGTGTGATATTAAGTAAAAGCCCGTTCCCACTTGTTGTTCGGAAAAAAAAATCGTGTCGTGCATAAGTGGGAACGCTCTCATTTAAATTGCATTTTGAACAGTTTGAAAAAATGAGTTTTCTTTCTCATGTGGCCTGTGTCGTAGCATGTTGATCCCGAGATGGCCTGTGTCAGGGCCGTTTTTCTCAGAACATCGGCAGAGACGAGCGGAGAACATTAAGCGGCGCGAGGAGAACGCCAAGAAGGCGGAAATTGTTCAAGTGGTGAGTTTGTATGGTATTAAGTAAAAGCCCGTTCCCACTTGTTGTTCGGAAAAAAAATCGTGTCGTGCATAAGTGGGAACGCTCTCATTTAAATTGCATTGCCTACAAGGACATTTTGTGTCGTCCGGGGAAAAAATCGTGTTGTGTGTAGTGGGAACACTCTCATTTAAATTACATTACCTACAGGAGATTCGGGAAAAAAATTGGATGAAACTCACGACAAATGGGAACGGGCCATTATAGTCTTTTGAACATTTTGAAAAAAATGAGTTTTCTCGTATGGCCTGTGTCGTAACATGTCGATCACGAGATAGCCTGTATCAGGGCCGTTTTTCTCACCTTTAATGTGGGCCGAAAATTTGGAGCATCCCCCTTGGTTTATTACTGTTTCAGCTCACTAGGCTTGCACGCCGTAGGTCCCGGGTTCGATTCGAAGTTTTTTCGGCTTCGATGTGCACTCAGCCTCGTGAAGACTATTGAGTAGCTACTTTAATCGAGTATCGACTAGTGGCGGCATTAGCAGTGTACAAAGATTACAGTCTAACATTTGAGGCGGACAGACAACTTTCGGTGTTTCGCCGAATGCGTTGAGCTTTCCAGTGTCCAAAACCCACAGCCTACCACACTCGTCAATCTGCAAACATAGAGAGAAAAAACTTACAAATCATCAATACATAGTTTCATCATCAATACATAGTTTCATCATCAATACATAGTTTCTTCAAATTAACTTGATCCCAAGGGCAAGGAAAACCTAGGCCCTTGACAAATGAAGTGTGCCTGAAGGCATGTGATGTGTTCCAATCCACTCGACCCCAAGGAAGAGTCTTGAACTAATCTTTTTTCTTCTTCTCCTTCCTCTTTAATGGCTTTACCTTTATACCGTCAGTGTATAACTTCTTCACTAGGCTTGCACGCCGTAGGTCCCGGGTTCGATTCGAAGTTTTTTCGGCTTCGATGTGCACTCAGCCTCGTGAGGACTATTGAGTGGGTACTTTAATCGAGTATCGACTAGTGGCGGCATTAGCAGTGTACAAAGATTACAGTCTAATCTGGATATAAGAGAATCCTGGATACAAGAGGAAAAAAAGGGTGGTCCCCTGGAGTCTCTTATATCCAGGTTCGACTGTTGAGAATTATGGAAATTGATTGCAAAGGAGGCACTTTGTAATGCTGTGACATATCCACAAAAGTTGTGAAAAAGCTCTGCTTTGAACACAAAAAAATTCGCAATTTTCAATTTTATTTTCAGATTAAAAACCCAGCCAAGTTGAAGAGAATGAAGAAGAAACAGTTGCGACTGATTGAAAAGCGAGACACATTGCCCATCGTTGAGAAACGCAAAGCGGCAGCACAGGCAGAGTGATCTGGGACATAAAAACCCTAATGGGTTAAAATGAGTGAAATTCCTTATTGAAACTCTAATGGGTTGAAACGTGTGAAAGTCCATTACTCCAGTCTGTTTGGTGTTTACTGGAAACAAGTAAGAGGTATTGCCTATATGCTTATAACTTATAAGCCTAGTATATACCAGAAACATTTGTTTTTAGCAACAGTTGCTCAATGTTGCGAAACCTGTTTTGATTGTTGAGCAATTCTCAAGATAAAAAAGGTTCGGTACCTGCATTCTTCTTCATTGCCTTAAAAAATAAAAATGAAAATCTGAAACAGATTACTCGTAAGTCTGGAGCGTTAAAATGTTGCAAGGTTGTAGCAAAAACATTTCTGGATCCAACAAGAATAGACAGAACAATTCACTGGTCTGTTTTACTGATGGATCCAAAAGTTGCAGAGGTGTGGGAAGTGCTCATAAGATCAATGAAGAAATGTCCACTTATAGACTGAACCCCTTATCTTCTAGTTTTACAGCTGAGGCCTTTGCAATGGAAATGTGCTTGAATAATTTGATTAACCACCCAATAGCCGACAACATACTGATTTTCACTGATTCGAAAAGCTTGATCTCATCTATGCAACAGTTATTCTGTAGAAACATATTAATACATGATATTCAAGTGGCATGCCATAAACTAATCCTAAAAGGAAATAACGTTAAAATCATTTGGATACCATCAAGTCTAACCTGGATATAAGAGAATCCTGGATACAAGAGGAAAAAAAGGGTGGTCCCCTGGAGTCTCTTATATCCAGGTTCGACTGTTGGGAATTATGGATATTGATTGCAAAGGAGGCACTTTGTAATGCTGTGACATATCCACAAAAGTTGTGAAAAGGCTCTGCTTTGAACACAAATAAATTCGCAATTTTCAATTTTATTTTCAGATTAAAAACCCAGCCAAGTTGAAGAGAATGAAGAAGAAACAGTTGCGACTTATTGAAAAGCGAGACACATTGCCCATCGTTCAGAAACGCAAAGCGGCAGCACAGGCAGAGTGATCTGGGACATTAAAACCCTAATGGGTTAAAATGTGTGAAATTCCTTATTGAAACTCTAATGGGTTGAAACGTGTGAAAGTCCATTACTCCAGTCTGTTTGGTGTTTACTGGAAACAAGTAATAGGTATTGCCTATATAAGCCTAGTATATACCAGAAACATTTGTTTTTAGCAACAGTTGCTCAAATGTTGCGAAACCTGTTTTGATTGTTGAGCAATTCTCAAGATAAAAAAGGTTCGGTACTTGCATTCTTCTTCATTGCCTTAAAAAATAAAAATTGAAAATCTGAAACAGATTACTCGTAAGTCTGGAGCGTTGAAATGTTGCAAGGTTGTAGCAAAAACATTTCTGGATTGTTGAGAAACAGTTTCTGATGAAAATGTTTCTGGTATGTACTTGTTCCATTGTTCCAAACTTGAAGTTCCCAGCACTTGAATTTCCATTTTGGATTTTGTAGCTACATACAAGAGTAAGATTGGAACCTCGCTGTTGAACTGTATGCGTGAAATTATAATATAATAATTTTTAATACTTAAAAGGAAATATTTAATTCCTAAAAAGCGCACCATAATAAATTAAAATAAAAAAAAAAAATCCTAAAAAAAAAAAAAACACCCTAAATGTTTCGTTTTACAACCAAAAAAGGCAATCGTTTATATACTCGTACCTTTGTGATTGAAACTGTCCAGTTTGGAGCTCAATATCTGGTAAGCTAATCACATAGGACCAGCTGTATTTAAGGGGGATGGCCCGGTTCATTTTCCTCTTCACTGTAGGCTAAACTCCGAAAATCTGAAAGAATGTGATATGTTCCAATTCACTCGGCCCAAACGGCCCATAGCTGGTAAAACTGGACACCTGCCTCAGTGGTGTAGTGGTCAAGGGCGCTTGACTGGTAAACAGGAGGGCGTGGGTTCAATCCCAGCCGAGGGTATGGAATTTTATCCTCAATATAATTTTGAGAATTTTGACCACAAAATAGTAGTAGCCTACTGCTGGAGTAAGGGCGACCTTTTCAGTCTATGCGAGCAGTATAAATCAAGACTATTATTATTATTATTTATTATTATTATTATTATTATTATTATTTATTATTTTTATTATATTTATTATTATTATTATTATTAATATTTTATAAGAAGGGCCAAATTACTCCAATCCTCAAGGTTAATGACGTAACTGGACGCTTTATCCAGGTCAAATATCCCGTTCGCGTCAATTTTCGACGCATTGCACGCGGTGCTTCGCGTCAGGTCGGATAATAGGCGCGGTGAGGATACGATAGTTGATCTGATTGTGTCGGTACGACCTGTAGTGATGTAATTTGAAGCGGGATGTAAGAGGCGTACAGGTTCTGTTGGCGATCAGGCTTCATGCCGCTTTTGAACTGGTATAGGTTTGGTTATTCTGGAAACAAAACGGGAGTTTGATTAGATGTATGTTTGTTGTTTTGTTGTTGTTGTTGTTGTTGTGTGTGTTGTTGTTTTGTTGTTGTTGTTGTTGTTAGCAAATGTCGGGTTATTTGACTACTAGGTCATTTTACTTCCAATATTTACCTACAATGTCATTGCTGGCTTCCAGAAGCAGGGAGCAGAGTTCAGATATATGTATATCTTTTCCTATAAAAAATGGTTTGATAGAGAGCACACTGTAACTACTAAAGGTCTAATCGTCCCTAAGTGGAAACACTTCTTTTAAATTAGCAGTTGCCTACAACATGATTTCCAACTAGCGGCCCCCATGTGGACCGCAATGGCTTTTATGATGGACCCCTCGAGTTTGATTTATGCTGCCTTTACGTATGGGGGTGGTCTCCGAAAAGTGGAGGCATCCACCCCCATCCCCCTCAAGAAAATCCTGGATATGGACCTGCTCCCCTGTGTATGTTGGCCCGCGAAGTACCTTGCCAATGTAGCATGTGGCCCGCGAGGTACCAGATCCACTGTAGAATGTGGCCGGCGAATTCCCTCCCAATGTAGTATGTGGCCCGCGAAGTACCTGCCAATGTAGTATGTGGCCCGCGAAGTACCTGCCAATGTAGTATGTGGCCCGCGAAGTACCTGTCAATGTAGCATGTGGCCCGCATACACATGGAAGTCGGAAATTCCTTTCCTACAAGGACATTTTGTGTCGTTCGGAAAAAAATCGTGTCGTGTGTAGTGGGAACACTGATTTAAATCACATTGCGTACAGGACATTCGGAAAAAAATCGGATGAAACTCACCATAAGTGGGAACAGGCCTTAACACAACAAAATTGTAGAGAGAAAAAATCGACTTACCGTATACAGGGTGACGAAGTTCTCCTGCTTGTACTCCGTCCAGATCTTCCAACAGTGTAGCGAGTTACTTTTCAGTAGAGGAAAAAACATGACTCCCTCAGCGCTAATCACTTCGTTAGAACTCTGCGAGGATCGGGTAAACTCGGAAAGTCGGAAGAGATCGGTCGGGCTCGGGTGAGACGCGAGCAGCGTTTGGTTGAGCAGGATCGACGCTAGCGTCCATCCTTCGTTGACGCTGGCGAGGGCGTTGAAATAGACGCGTCGATCCCCGTTCACTAAGGGACCTGGAAATAGAAGGTAGTTAGGAAGTGACCTAGAAATGAAAGACATTTTCACTAAAGGACGAGAAATTCGAAGAATGAAACATTCATGGTTAGGCCACGTGGTAACGCGCTTGCTTGTCATGAAGAAGGTCCCGGGTTCGAATTCCACCATCGACTAAAATTTTGCATTCGTTTTTCGATTGTAAACATTTCAACCGGTTATTTCTGGTTTAAAAAAGACCCCGAGCGCAAGATTGGGTCTAAATTCAACGAGAAAATTTCCATTGTGTGTTGAACAAGCGAAATTCTAACAAAATCGCATTTGGAGCGTTATGACAAAACATGTACTTAGACAGACTCCAGGAAAAATCATCCAAACTGGGATATCGTTTAGTCATTGTAATGATTGAGAATACTATTATACTGCTCGATGACACTTACATATCATAGTTTGAGCTATGTTTTGTTTTTGTATATACATACGTACTACAGTTACTACACAGGTGTTTTTGGTTTTAAATAAGTCAGATTTATTGACATGGAGAACAGCTAACCCTAACCAGCCAGTTGGAAGTTCTTGGGTAAATCCAAGTTACTAAAAACCTTAGCAGTTACACAGCGACGTGACGTTAAACCCGTAAAATTAAAGTTCCCCCAAGTCCTCCCACCAGCTTAAAGCGCCAAAAAAAAAAAAAAAAAAAAAAAAAAAAGAAGTTCTCTCTGGTTTTAAAAAATAAGCACAAATCCTCACGATGGTTGACTGTGGTTCAGGACGAGCCAATCAAACTTGGCTAGAGACGGCTAGAGACCCCGGTGTATGGCTGATATAAAAAGATTTCTTTATTCTGTTATCACCATTCGGCTACAGCTAAAAGCCGCTACAACAATTAGTTCACTGTTCACTCACCCAAACCGATGCCGAAAAGTCCATCCGTCTTATCAAACCGCACCCCGTTTGGATCAAACGTCCCCCATTTCGGATCCGGATAGAAATAGTTACTGATCTGATTCATTGACTTAGTAATACACTGAAAAGAGTGGTTTGTTACTAGTTCACTCACCCAAACCGATGCCGAAAAGTCCATCCGTCTTATCAAACCGCACCCCGTTTGGATCAAACGTCCCCCATTTCGGATCCGGATAGAAATAGTTACTGATCTGATTCATTGACTGAGTAATACTTACACTGAAAAGAGTGGTTTGTAACTCGTTCACTCTACTAGTTCACTCACCCAAACCGATGTCGAAAAGTCCATCCGTCATATCAAACCGGACTCCGTTCAAATCAAACGTCCCCCATTTGGGATCCGGATAGAAATAGTTACTGATCTGATTCATTGACTGAGTAATACACTGAAAAGAGTGGTTTGTAACTCGTTCACTCTACTAGTTCACTCACCCAAACCGATGTCGAAAAGTCCATCCGTCATATCAAACCGGACCCCGTTTAGATCAAACGTTCCCCATTTCGGATCCGGATAGAAATAGTTACTGATCTGATTCATTGACTGAGTAATACACTGAAAAGAGTGGTTTGCAACTCGTTCACTCTACTAGTTCACTCACCCAAACCGATGCCGAAAAGTCCATCCGTCATATCAAACCGCACCCCGTTTAGATCAAACGTCCCCCATTTGGGATCCGGATAGAAATAGTTACTGGACACCCTCCAGCTTTCTTTCCGTTCTAGATCGAACACCAGAAGCTTGTAAGCGCTGACGTCGGCAATAGTTGTTGTTGTTGTTGTTGTTGTTGTTGTTGTTGTTGTTGTTGTTGTTGTTGTTGTTGTTGTTGGTGTTGTTGGTGTTGGTGTTGTTGTTGTTGTTGTTCTTGTTGTTCTTGTTCTTGTTCTTGTTGTCTTCAGTCGTTATTTTAAGACCGGTTTTAGCGTCACCTATGTTAAGCTACGCCAAGCAAGGCCAATAAATGGATGGGTGACTTAAACCTATATTGGGAATTAAGGGAGAACGGGCTCTAGTCTTGATTTTAAATCAAGTGAAAGTAAAATCAAATCAAGAATAATAATAAACTGAATATTAAACAAATTAGGTAGGTACATATGTACTGATTTTCTTCAATCACGATCGAATAAACTACGGGCTAAAAAATTCCCGGGGAGACGGACCCAGCTTGTTATTACTATTGTAATAGTAAAGGGAGGACGGACTAAAAAAGCGATCGAAATACTGTTAACTGTAAAAATACAGGAAATTATCGCTAACTGTTGTTCCGATGTTCATATTACTAATTTGGCGGTTTTAGGTATGGTTTTGAGGGGGTCTACTCTCATAACTTTTTCGATATTTCCAACCGTTTTGTGAAAACCGCCAAAAAGCGGGTGATTCCGCCTGTGGGCGGCGCCCAGTGCAACTTTTGCCGATTTTCAGATTTTTCCCTTTACTTACTCATCAAGACCTACCATCCTGCCAAATTTCAATTTTCTAGTACATCGGGAAGTGCCTCATCATTTGGATGAGTGAATCAGTGAGTCAGTCGTAAAATAAGCGATTTTCAAACCGTTTTTTCTACCCCTTTCGGTAAAGCCAGAACTTCGAAATTGCAGGTATAATAAGGAAGTATAGGTTAACATATGGTCCAAATTTCGTGAGATTACATTGAAAATTGACGGAGTTATGATAGGGGTATGATATACACGGAACTTGGCCTGGCGCACTGCCGTACGCCTAGATTGCTTATCTGTGGAACATTTCTTTGTATAAAATAAATGGAAACTTATAAATCAGAATTGATTAACTTATAGACTCAGTAAGGAAACTTATAAAATAAAAATCTGATTACTTACCTTCCACGACTTTTATTCAGTGCTCCGATCCACCAACGCCTTTTACGAGGCTTCTTTTTCTTCTTCATTAAGTGCTGGCCGCTCAGCAGTATGTAATAAGCCGCTATAGCACAAACTTCGTCATCATTGCTATCCAAATTCATTTCAACAACTGAACAACTTCTTCATCAAGTACTGGCACAAACTTCGTCATCATTGCTATCCAAATTCATTTCAACAACTGAACATTCTGAACAAATCTAGAGAAAGGAAACGAGCCATCCGTGAATGTCTGTGTTTCGCCAACCAACGAGCCTATCCGCGCCGTGGGAACAACAAGGCGCGGTGGGAACAACAAGGCGCGTACAAGTCAAGGCAAGCCTGTACGGATGAGAGACTCCGGAACCGGCGAGCCACGCGCCGCCGCGCCACGCGCCGTGGGAACAAGGCTGATTTTTAAATAAAAAAAAAAAAAAAAAAAAAAAAATCGTGTCGTGCGCAGTGGGAACACTCCCATTTAAATTAAATTGCCGACAAGGAAATTTTGTGTCGTTCAGAAAAAAAAAAATCGTGTCGTGTGTAATGGGAACACTCTCATTTAAATTACTTTACCTACAGGACATTCGAAAAAAAATCGGATGAAACTCACGACAAGTGGGAACGGTCCTTTACCTCGACTCTGAACACCGAAGTTAACCCATCGCAGTTGCCCTCGCTGTGGGTCAAGTCAAGGCAAGCCTGTACGGATGAGAGACTCCGGACCCGGCGAGCCACGCGCCGCCGCGCCACGCGCCGTGGGAACAAGGCTTAAGCGTACTGACGGGTACATTGGGGGTTGCGTGTGTCGATGACTATGGTCAGGGGTAGGGAGTTGGCAGCGATTTGTGAATCGGGGAACTTGTGACGAACTGGTAAGAGAAGCAGGACACGGTTAGCCTTGTGGTAACGCGCTTGATTGTCATGCAGAAGATCTCGGGTTCAAATCATCGACAAAAAAAATTGCACTCATATTTCGATTCAAAATATTTCAACGGGTTACTTTCTGGTGTTCTCGTGTTGACCCAGCACCTACATGGGAATAAGTATTGTGTCTCTTCTCGCCCATCTGATGAGGGAAATTCTACGGGATAGGCATGCTACGACACGGACCTCACGAGTCTAATGTAACTGTTGTGTCATTGCTATGAAATAAAAACTGCGGTGAAACACTTTTTTTTTCTAAACTCTACTTTTTCTTGAGAAGTCCGTGAAAATTTTAGACCAGTATTAAACACTATTAGGAGAATTTTGGAGGTACTTACGAATAACTTTGTCTCCTTGGTTGAGATCGTAGACGACAATTTGAGGCGGACAGACAACTTTCGGTGTTTCGCCGAATGCGTTGAGCTTTCCAGTGTCCAAAACCCACAGCCTACCACACTCGTCAACCTGCAAACATAGAGGGAAAAAACTTACAAATTTTCATCATCAGTAAATGGTTTCTTCAAATTAACTTGATCCCAAGGGCAAGGAAAACCTAGAGCCTTGACAAATGGAGTGTGCCTGAAGGCATGTGATGTGTTCCAATCCACTCGACCCCAAGGAAGAGTCTTAAACTAATCTTTTTTCTTCTTCTCCTTCCTCTTTAATGGCTTTACCTTTACCGTCTGTGTATAACTTGTCGACCGGACGTCCATCAACGGGATGATTTTAAAGCTAGCAGAACGTGATTGTACAAATGGTCAATCATCATCCGTGTACGCACCACGCGTACGCGTGTTGCTTAGGCACTCGTACGCTTGTTGTTTAAGTGATGTCGGCTTTGAATAAAATTCGTTTCTGTATGTTGTTGGTGTTGGTGTTGGTGTTGGTGTTGGTGTTGGTGTTGGTGTTGGTGTTGGTGTTGGTGTTGGTGTTGGTGTTAGCAAATGTCGGGTTATTTGACTACTAGGTCATTTTACTTCCCAATACAATGTCATTGCTGGCTTCCAAGGCAGGACAGGAGTTCAGATATTGTATACTTTCCTATAAAAAATGGTTTGATAGAGAGAACTGTAACTACTAAGGTCTAATCGTCCCTAAGTGGGAACACTCATTTAAATTATGTTCAGAGAAAAAAATCGTGTCGTGTGTAATGGGAACACTCTCATTTAAATTACATTACCTATAGGACATTCGAAAAAAAATCGGATGAAACTCACGACAAGTGGGAACGGTCCCCTACCTCGACTCTGAACACCGAAGTTAACCCATCACAGTTGCCCTCGCTGTGGGCATCCCAGTTCGGGAACGGCTCTAGTAGAGGAGAACCGTCCTTGGACCGTTTTGACGACAGAGTTGATAATGTGACGGGAATTCCGGTCCGAAGTTTGGGTGTCGTTACGAAGATGCGTTTTTCCTTATTTCCGCTTGCATTACCATAGTTCGCCGCTAAAACAATCAGAAATCTGGGTAAAGTGGAAGATAGTGACTCAGGTATTTGTAATAAAGACAGAAGATGGGAAAAAGAACTTCCCAGCCTAGATAGCTTCGACTGCAGCCTTTTAAGCGCTAGGTCACGGGTTCGATTCCCATCCGGGGTGGATTTTATCCTGAACGGATAAGTTTGTTCTCGGAACGGCTGACTTTCTCCTACCCTATCTTCCTTCTCACTTCGACGATAACACCTTAGCAATTACTGTTCCCTCTATTAGACCTCAAAAAAAAAAAGAACTTACCCAGGAAAAAGCAATCGAACCCGCTAGCTAGCACTTACATGGCAGGCTTTCAACGGGTTACTTTCATGTCCCCTCTTATATACTGATCACATCCGGCGGGAATCGAACCCGCGACCCAGATGCGTTTTTCCTTATTTCCGCTTGCATTACCATAGTTCGCCGCTAAAACAATCAGAAATCTGGGTAAAGTGGAAGATAGTGACTCGGGTATTTGTACTAAAGACAGAAGATGGGAAAAAGAACTTACTTCCCAGCCTAGATAGCTTGAATTGCAACCCGTCTGCCTTTTAAGCGCTAGGTCACGGGTTCGATTCCCATCCGGGGTGGATTTTATCCTGAACGGATAAGTTTGTTCTCGGAACGGCTGGCTTTCTCCTACCCTATCTTCCTTCTCACTTCGATTTCGGGACGATGACACCTTAGCAGTTACTGTTCCCTCTATTAGACCTCAAAAAAATGAACTTACCCAGGAAAAAGGAATCGAACCCGCTACCTAGCACTTACATGGCAGGCTTTCAATGGGTTACTTTCTGGTGTTCTCGTGTTAACTCAAATACAAGTACCACTCATATGAGACTTTCATGTCCCCTCTTATATACTGATCACATCCGGCGGGAATCGAACCCGTGACATAAGGACTTACGGTCAAACACATCCACATCCAGTATAGCGACAGAGGACGCGTTATATTTCCCATCCCGTATAGCATTGTCCCTATCCTGGCTAGATGGCCAAACATAGTCCACACTAGACCACTCGTGTAGGACTGTCATGTCACCTTGTACTGAGGACAGCCAGTGAGCCAATAGTAGGTAGGAAGAGGTAGGATGATACCATTGTCAAGTCTGAAACAAGAGAGACAGAATTATATTGTGGTTTAGTGGGTTAAGCTATGCTTAGAGATTGATTTTTTTTCTCTTGTTTCATGTCCTAGTATAGCCTAACCCAGTACCTTCATGACTACAAATTAGGGATACAAATTCGGCACTTTCCGATAACAAGCCCTCCAAATAGGTCTCACAATTTTGGCAATTTTTAAGCGAAACAAACAAACGAACAAACCTTTCCGCGTTATATTTCCCATCCCGTATAGCATTGTCCCTATCCTGGCTAGATGGCCAAACATAGTCCACACTAGACCACTCGTGTAGGACTTTCATGTCCCCTTGTACTGAGGACAGCCAGTGAGCCAATAGAAGGAAGAGGTAGGATGATACCATTGTCAAGTCTGAAACAAGAGAGAGAATTATATATTGTGGTTTAGTGGGTTAAGCTATGCTTAGAGATTGATTTTTTTTTCTCTCGTTCCATGTCCTAGTATAGCCTAACCCAGTACATGACTACAAATTAGGGATACAAATTCGGCACTTTCCGATAACAAGCCCTCCAAATAGGAACAAACCTTTTAGGCTTTCAGTATCCTAAGAGAGGAAAGTGAAAGTGGAAATCTGTTTTAAGGCGAGCATTAAAAAGAGAAGTAGGCACAAATTCTCGATAGGTAATTACTTAGATGAGTTTCAACAGTTTTAAATTAATTAAAATCCTTTAACAGAACCCCGATTAAGTATTACACGGCCACCTGTTATACTATAAATCTGACGGATTTCTGTAGAACCAATTGTGTACTCTCTGTTTAATGATAATGGTTCTATATTAAAAACGAGTCCGTTGCAAGCAAGATTATACTGGGGGTTCAGAACTCACTCGTAAAAAGATCCGATCAATTCCAAAATTTAAAGAGCAAAATAGCCAGCCTAGTTAGCTTAGTTGGTAGTGCGTCTGCCTTGTAAGCGCTAGGCCGCGGGTTCGATTCCCGCCCGGGGCGGATTTTATCCTGATGGGATAATGTTCGTTCTCGGAAACGGCTGGCTTTCTCCTATTGCAAACCCCCCAAAAAAAAAAAAAAAAAAAAAAAAAAAAGAAGAAGCAAAATAACCAGCGGTGATAACACGTTGAATGCAACAGCAAGGTTGCGAGTGGTTGGTATCCGGTTGGGGTAACCATTTGGTTTGGGCAAACGCGTGCTGCTGGGTTTTCTGGGCTCTCTGTACTTGGGCTGAGTGAGATTGTGGGTATCATTATCATCTCTAATACTAAGTATTAGAGATGATAATAAGTCTTATTATACATAATTATGTCGGCGTCCGTGTCCTCGACTGTCTCACACGTGTAAATGAAATAAGCGTAGCCTGTAGCACTACCCTTCGTCAACAGAAAATCAGAAAGAAGTTTCGAGATGTGGGGGGTGCGCCGTGTTCTCAATAGCAGGCTTCAATCTCACACTATCCGATACATAATTATGTATTGGGCAGAGACCTATGACGGCTATGACCTACTGAGTAATGTCCTATAATCTATATGATCCCGAGATAACCATAGGCACATTTTAGGAGAGATACCTATTGGGTGGAGACCAACTGTCCCTTAAGTTAACAGACGATCATTTTATGTATAACTATCAGTCAAAATATGTTATTGTTATTATTTTTATGTAATAAATATATACAGGTATAAAGGTATATACCTACCTAGATTCTGTCATTATTTATTCAGTTGTTTCTAACCTGAACAGTCCCTGTTTAAGTCTACGTAAATTATGTTGTTTGGTCGGGAAAATAGGGTGGTCTGATTCCCGATGAAAAAATTAAGCTCAATTACGTACGTTATTGTGACCTTCTGAGCTCAAAACACTCATTAGACGGTCACCTTTCCAGATACTGACCATGCTCAATGATGTTTAACATCTTAAGTCGTAAATTAATGTCCTTTCTCCTCAATCTCAACAGATGATGATGATGTCAGCTTTTCGTGCTGTTATTTTACTGGTAATATAAGCACGCAAACTCAAAATGGTTTGTTAGATGAGCTTTGTCCTCAATCTCAATGATGAACAGGTTTTTGTATAGCGGTCACATGTAACTGCACAATATCCACTTCAGCTGGGGCTTGATGAATATAGAGTCTTGATGATCGCTGATTGTAGACGGCGGGGGTGTGTTGAATTCAAGGGGTATTTTATTTATGTGAAATGGAAATTTTTCCTAATCCAAAATATTCCACTGTGGTCACTTTTTTTATCCCCACCACAGTGCTTTTTGTTCTGGATAATAAAATGCAAAGTCAGCTGATTTCTTCTTCCATTTACTAGTTCAAATGCTAATAATGAAAAAAAAGTGGATTTGTTGGAAAAAAAAGATGGCGACAAAATGATACAAGTTTTTTTCTCTTCCAACAGAGGTGAAAAATTTTTCACTCAAATCCAAAAATATCCAAAAGAAAAGGAGGGGAAGTGAATAATAAAATACAAAAAATGGACGAAATGGAAAAATTTTCACTTTTTTCCAACGTCGCCACAAAATAAAATACGCGTTGATGTCCACGTTTCCGATTTTAAATTCAAAATTCAGATTTCGCGCGCATTTCAAAAGTAAGCGTATTTTTTTTCATAGGCGTATTTTTGTCAACGGTGGAATTTTGAACGTATTTACGTCCCAACGGAATCAACGGTGACGGAAACGTTTTCACAGCTGTTTTTGAATTTTATCAGCTGACTGGTTATCAGTTTGTTTACTTTTTGTATTTTTGGTTTTTGCAAATTTTGCACTTTTTTGCTAGTTTTTCTCATTTTAATGAGAGGAAAAGGTAATTAATTAATAAATAAATAATTAATTATGTAATTTCCAAGCGTTCTCTACCTATGTCTTATCAGATCCGTTATCGATAACAATACACTTTTTCCAAGGTGAGAATTCTTTCCCGGTAGTTCTGTAGGTAGTGCAAAGTTATAAGAAAGTAAGAAAGATTTGTTTCTCCTTCATTGCAGAGGATTTAAATTTAGAATTTAGGTACCTAATAATAAATACTTGATAACTGATACCACAGACCTAACTGTAATTTTTTCAAATGTTAAACAAAGTTCAAAGAACTATTTAATTTAATTTGATCATTTGAGTACAGCAACAGAGTACTTTGTCATCGATTGTTGATTCACTGAGGTCTGTCATGTGTCATGCACACCACTTTTTAAGATATTATACTCTTTTAATAATAATGGCCTTTCTGTGATGGTCCCCTTTGTCAATAATACTGAACAACCCCAAAATATCAAATATCAAGCTATGATATGAATCATTTGCCTACCAAAGAAGCAATTTACAACTAACACATTGTGGTTGTATACTGGTTTTACATAGATATTTGTAGGTATCATTGTGTGTTTGAATTATACCTACTTCTTCATTATTCAAAAGGTGAATCACTTACCTAACTTACCAGTTTTTCTCTTTCTATTATAAGTACCTACTCACCTAACTATAAAGTAAGTTATATCATTTAAAATCATTGAAGTTTTATAACCCAGTCTCAGTGTTTTGACAAGCACCATTTTTAAATTTGCTTTTTCTAGGTACCTACTTGTTATAATTATTCAAGTAGTCTCTTTAAAATTAAAACGGTCAAATGACAACTTGCAGAATCCAAAGACTTTTCTTCAAACATTTCATAGTGCCACCAGATGTTACATCCCGATCAATTTCCTTCATACCAAAACATAAACCTGTTGAGGAAAGTGACATTAACAAATTGAAACAATTCATAGAGAAGTACAACAAAATCCTTGTGGTTACGGGAGCTGGCATTTCCACAGAGAGTGGTATTCCAGATTACCGATCTGAAGGTGTTGGACTCTATGCCCGCAGTGACAAAAGACCTGTGCAGTTTCAAGATTTTCTTAAGTCTCGAAGAGTACGAATACGTTATTGGGCAAGGAATTTTGTTGGATGGCCTCGGTTTTCTTCATTCCAACCAAATGCAAATCATTATGCACTCAAACAAATGGAGGACAATGAGAAACTCTCGTATATAATCACTCAGAATGTAGATGGATTACATTATAAAGCAGGGAACAAGAAGGTAAGCATCTCCTTAATTATATAATAAACAAAAAAAAACCTTGTACCTATTCTTAAAAACAAGTACATTTGCCCAAATGTTAGAGAGGGGAAAAAAATTGATTTATGGTATCTAGAAATTAAGTAAAACAAAATGTTTGATTAATACCTTTTTCCACCACCTTTATCATTTATTTACTTTGTCTTTTCTAGGTGATTGAGATGCATGGTACTGCATTTCGTGTCATGTGCCTTGGCTGTGATTATGAGATAGATCGTCACAAGTTTCAGAAAATTCTCGAGGACTTGAATCCAGACCTGATGATTGAGAGCCAAGAAATGAGACCTGATGGTGACGTGGAAATGAGTGAAGTAAGTATGACAATTAATTCAGTTCCCTCTATCAAACAAACCTCTTAAAAAAAAGATTGAGGAATAAAAATAACATGTTGGATGCACTAGTTAAGCAATGTTGCATATGGTTGGTATCTGGATGGGTGAACATACTCCTGGCTTTTCCTGGTCCCGCTCAGGCTGGGTGAGGTTAATGTGAGATTTTGTAGCTGATTGAAGGGTAAAAAAGATCACCAAAAGAAAAGAAAAAAAAACTGAATTACCTACCTAATCTCAGTCCTAAACTTTGAAATCTCGATTTTGGGTCAGAATAATGCTCCTTTTCAGTCCCATTATTATGTTAATGTGGTCTCTTCTTGATCCGTTGTGTACCACATCCATTTTTGTTCAGGTCTGTTGCACAGACAGTAATTTTATTGGTTCTTCTCCTTGCAGGAAACCATTTCGAAATTCCATGTTCCCCAATGTCCCCATTGCCACGGGGATCTCAAGCCAGACATTGTGTTCTTTGGAGACAACATACCCCGCCATCGGATGGAAAAGATAGATCATCTGGTCCGATCTTGTGACGGGGTACTTGTGCTTGGCTCTTCCTTAACGGTAAGCTTTTCAAAGTCAATGTTAAGCTAGTTAGCTTAGCACTCTACCTTGTAGCTTGGAGCAGTGTTAGCTTGATATTAGAATCAAATGTTATCTGATAAGAAAGGGGGTAGACCTAATAAGTACATGTAGGTAATTATGTAGGTAGGTACTAGTGGACATTTATTTCATCTCTTCATACCTTCTCAAATTTTGTAGATTTCTTTTGAATACCTCCTGAAATTTTGTTGACTTCTTTTGAATACCTCCTGAAATTTTGTAGATTTCTTTTTAATAGGTACCTCCTGAAATTTTGTTGACTTCTTTTGAATACCTTCTGAAATTTTGTTGACTTCTTTTGAATACCTTCTGGAATTTTAGTTGACTTCTTTTGAATACCTTCTGAAATTTTGTTGACTTCTTATATATTTTTAGAGGGATTTTGAATGGAAAATCAAACCAATTTCTCATGTTTTTTCGCTCTAATAAAAGTGGCATTCCTAAAGGACATTCATTCTCACCTACCTCTGCAGGGCGGCGGAGTTGAGCCACGAGCTCGTTCGACTGTTCTCGGCTGTATTCGGGTTGAGGAGGAGCTTAGAAAGGGGTGGGGCTAAGCCTAGGCCGATGCTGCGCTCGTGATAGACCTCGGAAATGCTCGGGGTTAGTTCCCGATTCAGATGGCGTAGCTGAGTGGCGCGGATTTCGTCCTGAATGCCGCCTGGAAATGAAAGAATTTGGAGTTTACATGGATATGATGTGTTGATTTGATATAGCAAATTGATAACAAGTTCCTACATGGTCATCCCATAAACAAACAATTAAATGACAGTAAAATAGGGTAAAAAAAAGTACCAGTAAAAGATAGCTTGATGTTCAGGCCTATGTAGAATAAAGGTCTCATAGTAGAGGTACCTACATAGTTACTAGAGCCGTATTTTTCTTGAAGAAGTTTTTTTTTTTACTTTCTATTACTAAAGTTATAGCAAAGCCATACTAATTGTTTTTTTTTTTTTTTTTTTTTTAAGAAAGGGTTTTTTGTAATTTTTTTTTGAAAATTTTTTACAAAATACATTTTTTTTTTTTTTATTTAAGCAAGGGTTTATTGTAATTTATTTTTGAAAATATTGTACCAAATACATGAGACCTTGCCTAGACTGCGGGAGTAAAGGGACTTTTCAGTCTCATTCTGGCAGTATAAGCAGGGTATATTCTATTCTATTCTAATTGTTTTTTTTATATGTACATCCACAATTATGCCTCTTATAAAGCTCCTTTCTGCTCCTTTAAATAAAGGAAACTAAGAACTTTTAAAAGCTAAAAATATGGAAGTTAAACCGATTCTAAAGTAAATCCAACTCACCGGTCATCGTGCTCGTATTCCCCGCGTCCAGCGCAGGTGGCGGGGGTGCCTTCTCCTTGCCCGGCGCAAACATCGTCTCCCCGGGCGGAGGGATTATCACGCTGACAGGGGGATGAGATTTCTTGGCGCCCGGGAGAGGCGGTTTCCGCGCCGAGGAAGGAATGGGTGGAGGGTCTGACGGCAGAGGAGGGGAGGGAGGCGCTCGGGACGGGGGAAGGGGAGGGAGGGGTTGGTGTGTTATGCCGCGGCGTAGCACGGTGGCGTGCCCGTTACCTGAGGGAGAAGAATGGGGCGTTAGTCAATAATTCGTAGAAGCTGGTGGGTTTATCCTCTAGGGCTGTCTGCCAATACACTTGAGCCTCGGAGTGGGCTTTTAGCTAGTCAATAATAAATATTTAGAGTAAAGGTAATACATATAAATCAATCGAAAAAAGTGAAACAATTCGAGAGTTATAGTGAAAAAATTCGACACATATTTTTTTCACAAATAATAAATAGTTATTTTTAAGATTGAAAATAATAATAATAATAATAATAATAATAATAATAAAGGTTTCATTTACCTTTTCCTTCTTTTTTCGAGTTTCGATAGAGGGATCTGCAAAAACGGGGGTCTTATCGTCCCAAAAACGATAACTAGATAACGCTTTATAGTTTAAACTATAAAGGTTACCCCAGGCGGGAATCGAACCCGATAGGTTAAACTCGGTGTAACTCTTGTATTAGGAATATCTGATTGGCCAAAAAGTTTGAAATCAACCAATCAGAAGGCTTTGAAGATTTTTTTTTTTAAGAGGTTTGACAGAGGGAACTGTAACTGCTAGGGTCTTATCGTCCCGAAATCGAAGAGAGAAGGAAGACAGGATAGGAGAAAGCCAGCCGTTCCGAGAACGAACATTATCCCATCAGGATAAAATCCGCCCCGGGCGGGAATCGAACCCGCGGCCTAGCGCTTACAAGGCAGACGCACTACCAACTAAGCTAACTAGGCTGGCTCTATTTGAAGAGGTTTGATAGAAGCAACTGTAACAACGGAGGTCTTATGGTCCTGATATCGAAGAGAGAATAGAATAAGGGAAAACCAGACTTTCCGAGAACGAACCTGATCTGTTTAGTATTAAGTTCGCCCCGGGCGGAAGTCAAACCCACGACCTAGAGCTTACAATTCAGGTTTACTACCTTTCAAGCTATCTAGGCTAGCCAGTTTTACATAAGTGGATCAGGTATACCTTGCTTATACTGTCAGCTAAAACGTCTTATTTTTTAACAGTTTACTCTTAAAACGTATGCCATGAATTTATTCTTCGCCCCGTTACCTACCTAAAGGGTGAAATTTGTATGACCCGTCAGTACAATCACGAGGCATAAGAGAGTTTTATATGCAAATGTGAAATGGGGTATTCACCATTTTACGAGTATTTATATAAATGTGTCTGCTGACACGTCTCCTGGTTTCATTTCCCATCGGCAACATGGGAAATGAGGTGAGTTGACTGGCAATGAGGCGTCAAAATCTTCGAACACAATATTGTGTAGGTAATTAAAAAAGATTTTTCATTAGATTTTTTCTAGTAAATACCTGTACCTACCTATGGAGATTTTAAATGTATACGTACATTGCGCCTTATGTACGAGACAAATCTGCGACGTAGAATCCTAGATACAATTATGGAGCTGTTATATATCTTATATCAGGTACATAATTATATTTACTCATATTAAAAAGTATCTAAGGTATGTACATGTAGGATAGAGGTAATTATTTACTAAAAACTACGAAATAGTATACTCATAGACGATAAAATCCGCCCCGGGCGGGAATCGAACCCGCGGCCTAGCGCTTACAAGGCAGACACACTACCAACTAAGCTAACTAGGCTGGCGTGTTTGACTTTAATTTTTACTGAATATTTCACAGGTATACTCCGGATACCGTATTCTTCTGGAGGCCACTGATCTTCATCTTCCCATCGCTATTGTCAACATAGGTCCCACCCGAGGCGATAGTCTGGCTCAGCTTAAAGTAGATGCCAAGTGTAGTCAAGTACTGGCCTCGTTACGTAAAGACCAATCATGACAGACTGCTGCAATAAATAACTTCAAAACTGCATCACTTCGGGTCAGGTACTTAGGCCTTTAAAAAAATGCAACTTTGGACGAAGAAAATTTCGTTCAGAGTGAACATAAGGCTGTAGGTAACACCTACTACCTACGGTGATGTTGAACTTGGGGGGGAAAAATGACAACCGAAAGTGTTCTTTCATACATTTCAATTTATTTTACAAATTTTATTTATCTTTTGAAACAATAGGTATTTAGGGTGGATACAAGAAAAGGAAGATCAAAAACTAGAGAACGGATAGAATACAACTGTGCAATATTGTAATTGTTATTTACAATAGATAAAATGTATTGCATTAATTTACTATTCAAATATCGGGAAAAAATACATAATTATGTTCACGATTTTTTTTTTTTTTTTTACATTAAACAGCATACCTACATACGTAGGTACATAATCTAACAGTAAAGTTATTTATAATTTGACTATTTAAAGCACACGTTACTAAAGGGACATTATATCACTCAAATGTTTACATGGCACTTTCTTTACAAATATTTATCTATGCAAATTAAGGCCCGTTCTCACTTGCCGCTCGGGGGAAAAAAAATCGTGTCGTGCATAATGGGAACTCTCTAGGAATGCGGGGAACAGGGGTTCGTATCTCGTTTAGAGGCGATGAAAATTAGTACCCTACTCATATTGAGATGGAATTATTATTATTGTGTTTATTTTTCAATATTACAGTATGTACATGAAAAATGTTAACATTAACAGGTTATTATTTTTTTCTTCGTTGTACGTTTATTGCATGACATTTTCATTTTAATGTACCTCCGTTTTATTTTATTTCCAATATAACCATGTTATTTGTTCACTAATTTGTTAAAAATAAAAGTATTTATACTTCTGTGGCGCTCACAATCTTTGGTAGAATCGCAGGGTCTATTATAACGCTAGAGGCGTTCTCTACCACCTAACCCTTAGAGCTCCATTATGTGGTCAATTTCTTAAATAAATGAGCATAAAATTCTGTGCTTCGGCTGAGATTGAACCCGCGCCCTCCTATTTACCAGGCGAGCGTCTTGACCACTACGCCACCGATCAATGGTTGTAAATTAAGATGATACTTTGTCAATTTTATGTCACGAAGGGGTGGCCTCAGTGGAGAAAAAGTCATTTCATCGTGCGATATAATTTCACACAGTAAGCATCACTGAATACAATTTCGTGGAATAAAACCCTTGTGAGAGGGATTTTTTTCTCTCGTGGGATTTTTTATATATATATATATGTATATGTTTTTTTTTACCGCTGTGAAGGTTTTCATCTGCTACTTTTTCTCCTATGAATGCACCTCTGTCACGATGGAGGGGGTGAGAAATTCCATACCTCGGCTGGGATTGAACCCACGCCCTCCTGTTTACCAGGCGAGCGCCTTGACCACTACACCACCGAGGCAGGTAACGGCAGAATAAAGAAAGACATCTTTTTATATCAGCCATACACCAGGTTGATGGTCTCTAGCCATGTTTAATTGGCTCGTCCTGAACGGCAGTCAACCATCGTGAGGACTTGTGTTTAATTGATTGTTCTTTAAAAGCAGAGAGAACCCACTGCCAGCTAGCTAGGCTGGTTAGGGTTAGCTGTACTCCTCCCTGTTCACAGTCCCATAGCTAGACACTAGTCTACTCTCTGTTTAACGTCCCCTAGCCAGACAACCCTTGACACTGTGTTAACAACTACAAGGCCAGACTCGACCCCTCAGTAGCAGACACCTGTCCTCTCTGCCAGTCTCAACCACGATGTTTGGCACCTGTTCTCCTGCCCATCCAAACCCACAACTCTGGATCCAACCTCCCTCTGGACTGATCCCGTGGTGGTGGCGAAGTTCCTAGATTTAGAAACGGAATTGTGAAGCTGATACTGTCGGAAACGTTAAAAACAACAACAACTGTGTTAACTCTCAGTGGTAAGATCGGCCATTAGAAAAAAATCGACGCTACCGGGAATCAAACCCTGGATCACTCACCTGAGGGCTGGTCTCCACACTGGTTCTCCCATCCGGCTCCCCCCGCCTTCTCACATAGGAGGTGAACGCACCTCCCGTGTGTCTAAGCAGGGGCGGAGGTGGGGCTGGGGTGATGGGGAGCATGGGGGCGAGATGGTCGGCCTCTTCTTCTGCCCCTAGCGAGGCGAGAGATTCGAGACTGGAAGCGGACTCGAGGGAGAGAGACTTCGGGGCTTCTTGGGTGTCTGGAACGAAATATAAAAAAGAATTTTTAAAAAGAGGTCTGATAGAGGGCACTCTGCTATGGTCTTATTGTCCCCAAATCGAAGAGAGAAGGAAAACATTATAGGAGAAAGTCAGCCGTTCCGAGAAGGAACATCCGTTCAGGATAAAATCCGCCCCGGGCGGAAATCGAACTCTCGGCCTAGCGCTTACAAGGCAGACGCGCTACCAACTAAGTAACCTGGACTGGCAAGTACAGTAGAATAGGCAAAAAGTTTCTGGCAGCTTTAAAATCAATGCACAGGATTCAACGAAATGATACAACAGCAATAGCACGTTCACTGCAAATGTTCCCAAGAGGGTCCGGATGGGTGATCAACTGATCATCTGTGCAAATCGCCTGACATTAAAAGAAAAGAAAAAAAAACATCACAACTTACCAAACAGAGCCAGCAGTGCTTGCAGCGCGAACGACACGGGCCTTAGCGAGGCCGACTTCCCCGGCCGCAGAGTCACCTCCGTCTCCCCTACCCCCATCAGATCCAGGCCGAGCGAGGCCAATAGCTCATGGACCCCGGGGACATGCCATAGCTTCACGTCTAACGCGAGGTCTACAGTCTCGGGGGAGGCTGTGTCCGAGAAGCGAGATAGACCCCCATCAGATCCAGGCCGAGCGAGGCCAATAGCTCATGGACCCCGGGGACATGCCATAGCTTCACGTCTAACGCGAGGTCTACGGTCTCGGGAGAGGCTGTGTCCGAGAAGCGAGAGAGGAGAAGACGGAGAACGGCGATAATGTCGTCGGCGACGAGGCTGGAGTGAGCGATGAGCTTGGACAGCGAGCTTAGTGTGGTGCCTGGGGAGAGAGGAAGCAAAAAAGTTGGTTTATGAATGGAATTCAGCCAGTGGCTAAAGCACATTGGTTATTTTATTTTATTATTATTATTTTTTTTTTGATTAGAGGGAACTGTAACTGCTAAGGGCTTATCGTCCCGAAAGCGAAGAGAGAAGGACGACAGGAGAAAGCCAGCCATTCCGAGAACGAACCTTATCCGTTCAGGATAAAATCCGCCCCAGGCGGGAATCGAACCCGCGGCCCAGCGCTTACAAGGCAGACGCGCTACCAACCAAGCTAACTAGGCTGGCAGTTTTGGCGTGTTCGGATAGATGACCATTTGGGCAATCACGTGTTGGCTTTTCCCTGCCCCAGGCTGATTGAGGAGGCAGGTCCTGAAAAAAGCATAATTGGACTAGAAAAGGATTTCTTGATAATTGGACTAGAAATACACCCGGGGAAGTCGGCCTCGCTAAGGCCCGTGTCGTTCGCGCTGCAAGCACTGCTGGCTCTGTTTGGTAAGTTGTGATGTTTTTTTTTCTTCTTCTTCTTCTTCTTTTACTTTTAATGTCAGGCGATTTGCACAGATGATCAGTTGATCACCCATCCGGACCCTTTTGGGAACATTTGCAGTAAACGTGCTATTACCGTTGTATCATTTCGTTAAATCCTGTGCATTGATTTTAAAGCTGCCAGAAACTTTTTGCCTATTCTACTGTACTTGCCAGTCCAGTTAACTTATCGTCCCAATTGAAGAGAGAAGGAAGACAGGATAGGAGAAAGCCAGCCGTTCCGAGAATGAACATTATCAGTTTAGGATAAAATCCGCCCCGGGCGGGAATCGAACCCGCGGTCTAGAGTTTAGAAAGCAGACGCGCTACCAACCAAGCTAACTGATCCATTTTATTTCAGGTGAGGCGGAGTGTATTCATTTGGCTACCCACATATCATGGAAACTTTCAGCCATTGTACTCTCACCCGGGGATATGCTAGATAGTGCAGCTCAACATTCTAACACCACTAGCCGTATGCTGTTCCCCGAAGAAGAGCCAGAGGTAGGAATAGGGATTTTTTTCGATTGAACCTACTCGAAAGAAAAGAAAAATCGAAAGGAAAAAAAACCGGTTTTAGTGACGAGGGTTTTACCCTTCCATCTGGCGAAATAGCATTTCACAAGATTTGGGCTCCAACTTTGTGTTCTGAATTTGGAACCCTCAAATATAGTACATTTTTGGAGTTAAAAATCTGAATATAACAGCAAAAATAAATAATGAGGAGGCTATCGGTCACTTCGAGCAACAGTTGGCCACCCTAGAGCAAGTGTCCACCCACACGGCCCTCATAGACAAAGGCCGGGCCTTTGGGAACCTGGGTGACTGTTACGATGCACTAGGCGACCTTGAGGAGGCTGTGAAATGCCATGAGCAACATCTTGCCATTGGACTGAAGCTGAAAAGTTGCCGAGACTTGGAGAGAGCTTATAGAGGACTAGGTAAGTACCATCTGGATACCAACCACGCTCAATGTAGCTTAACTTTGGAAACCTGGGGGACCTAGAGGAGGCTGTGAAATGCCATGAGCAACATCTTGCCATTGGACTGAAACTGAAAAGTTGCCGAGACTTGGAGAGAGCTTATAGAGGACTAGGTAAGTACCATCTGGATACCAACCACGCTCAATGTAGCTTAACTTTGGAAACCTGGGGGACCTAGAGGAGGCTGTGAAATGCCATGAGCAACATCTTGCCATTGGACTGAAACTGAAAAGTTGCCGAGACTTGGAGAGAGCATAAATGGTCGATTCCTATGTAAAAAGTTGGGAAAAATCCAAATCTGAGGTCAAAACTCCGAAAAAATAACTGTAAAAGGTCGAAAATTCAATTTTTATAATGAAAGAGTTCAAAGATTTGTGACGTCAGACTTAACGCAGTTGCTATTTTTGTCCGCTAGGTAGCGCCACTATGCAAGCGCGTTAGCAGAGGAGCAGAAAGAACTGCGCAGAAATGTATGCGCACAAACACATTAATGCGTTGCCTGCGGAGAGCTTTGCTCGGGACATTTGATGTGACGTCATCGCCAACGGGAGCGTATGCCGTGACGTCAAAGTTCACGATTTCCCGACATTTTTTAAATCGATTTATCTCGGGATCTAGAAGTCGTGGAAGAAAAAGAAAAATTCCGTTGGTCCTCATTTTTCCTGCTCTATGACTTTGAAACACCACCCAAGTGAGCGCAACTGATCTATTGAGTGACTTGAAGCGAAAGCTAAATTCTTGATCCGTTTATTTTTGCAGGTCACTCACACAAACAGCTAGGCAATCTACAGCAGTCTCTGGTCTGTTTTGAGAAACGTCTAGTAATGGCACATGAACTTAACAATAATGAAGCCAAAGCTTCAGCTTATGGCATCTGGATACCAACCACGCTCAATGTAGCTTAACTTTGGAAACCTGGGGGACCTAGAGGAGGCTGTGAAATGCCATGAGCAACATCTCGCCATTGGTCTGAAGTTGAAGAGTTGCCGAGATCTGGAGAGAGCCTATAGAGGACTAGGTAAATACCAATACTGAATTCTCTCCGCAAAATTGTAGTGACTTGTTACAAAACCTCTGGGGAGGACCTATTCCAGAAAAAAGTGACTTTTGCCCTGAAAAACAGCGGAATATCGTCTGAACCTTACACTTATCAACTCTTGGCCAAGGTACACTTTTGAACTACTCGTATGTACATATTGTACATCCTAAAATGAACTTTTCTTACAAAACCTCTGGGGAGGACCTATTCCAGAAAAAAGTGACTTTTGCCCTGAAAAACAGCGGAATATCGTCTGAACCTTACACTTTTTAACTCTTGGCCAAGGGATACTTTTGAACTATGTACAAATTGTACATCCTAAAATTAACTTTTCTGCAATTGAGTGAGTTGAAGCGAAAGCTAAATTCTTGATCCGTTTATTTTTGCAGGTCACTCACACAAACAGCTAGGCAATCTACAGCAGTCTCTGGTCTGTTTTGAGAAACGTCTAGTAATGGCACATGAACTTAACAATAATGAAGCCAAAGCTTCAGCTTATGGGGAACTTGGCCATATTCACGCCTCCCTGGGTAACTTTGAACAGGCCACATCGTGTTTGGAGCATCAGCTCAATATTGCTAGGTATGTACTGTAACTGTGGGTAACTTTGAACAGGCACGGTCCAATATTGCTCTGTCTGTCACTAGTCTGCTCCCTGTTTAATGTTCCCCAGCCAGGCTTCAAGAGAACAAGTCTAAGCCTAAGCCCATCTAGATAGGTATCTAGCTCATCCTGAACTTCATAAACCTGTTTGTACTTTCATGTCGTCTGACAGTTTCATTTGTTCATATACCGTGGGTTTTGAGTCAGCTATGTGTGATACATTCCTAGGGTGTATCATGCCCCTGATTAATCCACCGGGTATGGAGTTAATATTCAAAGTTTTGAACTAAATTTCCTTTAGGAATGAACTATTTTTTACTTTTATTTTTGAAAGCTAAGCTTTTTTAAGATGGGTGTTTCACCGACGTTTTTATTTCGTAGCAATGAAACAACTGCTACATTAGACGCATGTGGTCTGGGTCGTAGCATGCCCATCCCGTTAAAACAACAACATTAATCCTCTTTCTCCCCGCTATTCCAGAGAGCTCAACGACAAGGTGGGACAATCGGACGCGGTGTGCGGCCTCGGAAACGTCTATCAGCAAAAGGGCGAGTTCCAAACCGCGCTCCAATACCACCAGACCGACCTCGAACTCGGTCTCTCCCTAGACCTAACCGCGGCCCAAACCCGCGCCTGCGGGAACCTCGCTAGTGTGCATGAGGCTATGGGCAATCTGGACGAGGCTATCAAGTATCAGGAGCAACATTTGAGTATCGCTACCACGAGCAATGATAAGCTCGCTAAGATCAGCGCCTTTACTAGTTTAGGTAAGATAGAGCAAAAGAAATATGTGATCGTAAAAGAAAATTAGGTTAGCTACACTGATTCTCTAATCCATATTTCCCTAGATGCACATTGACCTTTGTACTAGGTTTTTATCTTTCTCCTTATTTAGTGTACTAATCACATCGTCAAATTAATTCTTTGAAATATATAACATTTTGTGTCTGACTTAGTATACTGTGTCAATTGGCAACTCAATAGTTGAGCAGTTTGTCTAATAAAAGATTGATATATTGTATATCCCTAGATGCAGAAATAAGCTTCATAACGTCATTAACGTCACTGTAGGTATAACTGCTAAGATCTTTAGTTACGGGTACACAAATAAGTAAAATATGCTTATTTATAGTGTTCGGAAAGGTTCAATCCTCAAATAATACTGACAAAATCCCATACTTCAATTGGGATTGAACCCACACCCTCTTGGGTATCATGCGAGTGTCTTCACCACTACATCACCAAAACAGCCTCATATTTTCCTTATTTCCAATACATATTCCCTTTAATCTGTTTTTTCTGCTTCTTCCTTCTATCTTTCCTCTTTCTTCTTCTTCTTCTTCTTCTCCTCCTCATTATTTTCTTTTGATGAATTTTGTAGGTCCCGTTGTCTGTTTTTTAGACCGTCATTCCTTTATTATTACACGATAGTAATAAAAAAAGGTATAGTGGACGGGCTATTGTATTCGCTTCGGTGTCTGTCTGTCTTTTCTATATTGAGATGATTTTCATATTTCATTATTTTCTTCTCATGAATTCTACAGGTCCCGACGAACCACAATGAGTCATACGGCCAGTAATGGGGCTAGCGCTTGGCAGTCCCCGCCTGCTCTGCATGCTCTCTACCAGATCCTGATAGCGCCCTTCGAAGCTGATCTGCCCGCGACCTGCACCAAACCGAATGGCACGCGTGAGTATACCTACCAGAATCGTAGACTCGTACAAGGTTAACACATCGTTTGGGGCAGTTCCCCCCACATCTAAGCCTCAGACTCCTCACCTCAGAGTGGGCTCTTTGTGAATGGCACCTATGAGTATACCAGCTGTTTGCCCCGAGCTTCGTTACTGAAATATTTTTTTAGGTGTTTTTTTTTTTTTTTTATATCCCCCTTTTTTCCCCCCGGTTTTTTGTTAAAAATTTTTTTTTTTGTTTTTTTTTTTTTTTTTTTTTTTTTTTTTTTGTGTGGTCTGTGTCGAAATCCGTGTACTCATTCATGCCTCTCTCATTAGATGGGTGAGAAGAGACACAATACTTTCCTTGTAGGTGCCGAGTCAACACGAGAACTCCAGAAAAAGAGGAAAAAATATGTTTGCATTCAAAAAATGAGTTTTTTTTGATGGTGGGCATCGAACCCGGGGCATTTTAAATGACCTCCCTTGGGTGGACATTTTCTGGTCGAACTTTTCCGTTCTTGGATAGGCATGGATGTAAAAGAATGTACCTTGAAGTACCTAATGCAAAAGTGGCTCCAAGGTACATATTATTATTATTTAAGTGAATTAATAAGAGTTGATATCGATATTGTAGAAAGCTAGAAGGCTTGTAGATTTTTTGTCTCTTCTTGCACAGAAGGCTTCAGTCTCATTCTTGCAGTATAAACAGGAGGGTCTATTCTATATTTTAATCCATCTTTTCTAGCTATCGCCCATATGATCAAGAATCTGCCAGGCAAATTCCGCGCTCTGGGCAACATAGGAGACGTCTTCTCAGGTCGGCGGGACATCTCGAAGACTCCCGAACGCAGTTCGAGCAGGCGGCGAGTTTACTCGAATCCATCCGAACTGAGACGAGAATACGCGAAACAGACTACAAGCTGTGTCTGTTTGATTTGCAGACCGACTGCTATCAATCTTTACAGGTGAGTGACTCACATGCCTTGGTGTGTAGTGGTGTGAAAAGAGTGACCCTTCATTTTACCTTCGCCTTTTCCCGTGTACAGACGGGGTCGGCGTTTTTCGTCAGCCTCTCAATCAGCCCGAACTAGGGTGATTGCTTTGGGCTGACATTTGGTTCTGGCTGCAAATTTTACCAGTGGATGCCCTTCGCATTCAACCTTTGCTATCTCTTTAGCAAGGGAAATTCAGACTGGTATACTCCCTGTTTAAAGTCCCCCAGCGAGATAAAACAGATTGCTTAATCCGAGAGATAAAATTAAACCGAGTTTAAACTCACTTTGTGGCCTCGGCCATAAGTCAAACTTCCAAATTAACGTGGTCTATTAGGACAAAGTTTGTCTGGCTAGGGGATGTTAAACAGAGAGTAGACTAGCGTCTGGCTGTGGGACTATAAACAGGAAGGAGAACAGCTAACCCTAACCAGCCTAGCTAGCTGGCAGTTTCAAAGGGTTCTCTCTGCTTTTAAAGAATACCTAAGCACAAGTCCTCACGATGGTTGACTGCGGTTCAGGACGAGCCAATTAAACATGGCTAGAGACCATCACCCCGGTGTATGGCAGATACAAAAAGATATCTTTTCTTTACCCTGCCACCACCATTCGGCGCAAGCTAAAGCCACTACAACAACAACATTAGGACAAAGTCTAAATTTCACCATAATTTTATTTCCTCAGAGGATCCTAGTGCTGCTGAATAAACCGGACGAAGCCCTGCTGATTGCTGAGCGAGGTCGCACGCGTACGTTTGTAGATCTGCTGATTCAACGTCAAGGTCACGGCTCTCTGCTGAATCAAGCAGCAACTCCGTCTTGCCTTATGGACCTGGTGAACAAGCAGAAAGCCTGTGTATTGTACTACAGTCTGACGGCGGGGTATTTGTACTCCTGGCTTATAGTACCCGGCAAAGGTAAACAAGACTAGATGATAGCAGTCGAGATGACGTGTATTTCCCTCTCGGGAAACTTTCAGAAGCAGAACGAATTCTCACTGAAAGGTCTTGAACGTAGAAAGGCCATAAAAAGAAACCTTAATGATCATTTTGGCCAACAATATGTTGTACATATGATTGAAAAAAATATTTGGTATGTCCCCTTTAAATACCATCCACATTGAAAAGGTAGAAGTTATGGAGATTTTTCGAACTGTCTTAGGTAATTTTGTGATTGAGTGTAATCCTACTCTAATTCTATTGTGACATAACTTCTGTGTGTGTGACAGGTATCGTCAAATTCCACGAGACTAGTTTGAGTAGCGACGTCGACAGCAAAGAAGCGGCCGGTAGCGACGAGGCGCTGTCTAATTCAGCACCCGTGTTGGATCAGCACATTCAAAGTATTCGAGATAGTCTGGGGATAAATTCTGTGTAAGTATGAAAGTGAGCCTACCAGTGTCAAAAATAGTACCTATGTATCTTTTGTTGTGGAAAAAAAAGGCTGAAAAGGAATAACATCGTTTCTATTTAAACATTATTGCACTTCTGTAAAAAAAAAAAAAAAAAAAAAAAAAAAAAAATCCTTAATAAAGGCTATTTCTAAGTATGAAAGTCCTTTAAACAGGAAGTAGACCAATTTAGTCTTCGTGGGGGACTTATGTGTACAGGGGAGGTTGACCGCCCGAAATTTCCCTCCCTAAATAACTGTTGAGATAAAGGGATCTCCTATTTCGACAGTCTAATTAAAGCCCTCTTCTTTTACTTCGCCGTTTACCGTATTTTTCGGGGTCGGCGTTTTTCATCAGTCTCTCAATCAGCCCTAGAGAGTGATTGCTTTCTGCAGACATTTGGTTTTGGCTACAAAATTTTCACGAGTGGATGCTCTTCGCACTCAACCTTTGCTATTTCTTTAACTAGGGAAATTTCAGGCTGGTCTACTCCTGTTAAAGGTCCCTATATCCCTATAACCATTCCGGCAGCCTGAGTCTGGGGAATGATCCTTCCAAGATCGAAGCCCAGTTGAAACCTTTCTAAAGATACGCTTTTATAAATAACGGCTCCTAGAAGGGGTTCGAACCTAGCCAGACCTGAAATAAAGCATTATAATAGATACAATATAGAAACGCGATTATTTCAACCCCAAAATTTGTTCAAAATAGGGTATTTATTAACAATTTTGTTCTTTTGTATCTAAATTTTGCCCCCTTTTCCATTGTTTTATACCGAATTTCAATTATTTCAACTTTAGATTATTTCAACTACCCTCGGTCCCAATTAGTTGAAATATTCGAGGTTCTACTGTAATACTATTATTTCCTTTCGCTCCACAGTCTGGACACGGATACAGACGAAGCCTGGTGTGCCCTGGACGAACTAAGCGACCGCCTCGATGATCGGCCCGCCTCGGGAAGTGTCGGCTATTCTCGCATGCTCGCTCGGAATCACCTACTCAACTCGTCTAACTACTCGCTCAGCTCTCTCTTCTCGGTGGGGAGTGTGGGTGCTGGGAGTGCCACGGGCTCTCGACACGGAAGCGTGAGGTAATTTAATTTAATTTTAATTTGTTAAGGGTATTTATTAACAATTTTGTTCTTTTGTATCTAAATTTTGCCCCCTTTTCCATTGTTTTATACCGAATTTCAATTATTTCAACTTTCGATTATTTCAACTACCCTCGGTCCCAATTAGTTGAAATATTCGAGGTTCTACTGTAATACTATTATTTCCTTTCGCTCCACAGTCTGGACACGGATACAGACGAAGCCTGGTGTGCCCTGGACGAACTAAGCGACCGCCTCGATGATCGGCCCGCCTCGGGAAGTGTCGGCTATTCTCGCATGCTCGCTCGGAATCACCTACTCAACTCGTCTAACTACTCGCTCAGCTCTCTCTTCTCGGTGGGGAGTGTGGGTGCTGGGAGTGCCACGGGCTCTCGACACGGAAGCGTGAGGTAATTTAATTTAATTTTAATTTGTTAAGTTTCCTTTTATTGTTTTTCAACATAACCCCTTTTCCCCCCTATATTGAGATGATTTTTTTTTTTTTTTTTTTTTTTTTTAAAGGGGTTTGAAAAAGGGAAAAAAAAAAAATCCCAAAGGTTTTTTTTTT
>NW_007379346.1:8116-10339 GCF_000475195.1 Diaphorina citri | reverse complement strand
TTTTTTTGTTTTTTTTTTTTTTTTTTTTTTTTTTTTTTTTTTTTTTTTTTTTTAAGAGGTTTGACAGAGGGAACTTTAACTGCTATGGTCTTATCGTCCCGAAATCGAGGAGAGAAGGAAGACAGGATAGGAGAAAGCCAGCCGTTTCCGAGAACGAACATTATCCCATCAGGATAAAATCCGCCCCGGGCGGGAATCGAACCCGCGGCCTAGCGCTTACAAGGCAGACGCACTACCAACTAAGCTAACTAGGCTGGCTCTACATTATTTTGAATTGAAATTTAGCCAATTAAAAATTAGTTTTAGAAATCAGTTTACCTTCACTTAATCAATTTTCCCCTCCTCCCCCCCCATTTCAGACTTCCTCTCCCCGTTACACAGCAGTGGGGCTGGTCCGACCTACCACAGGCTGCTCAAGAAGCGCAAGTTGTAGCGGATATGTTACAATGTCCCGCCCTACTTAACTCACAGGCCTCCAAGGAAATAGTACTCCGGGAACTAGGTAATATTTTAGAATAGAATAGAACAGAACAGGCTGGCTCTACATTATTTTGAATTGAAATTTAGCCAATTAAAAATTAGTTTTAGAAATCAGTTTACCTTCACTTAATCAATTTTCCTCTCCTCCTCCCCCATTTCAGACTACCTCTCCCCGTTACACAGCAGTGGGGCTGGTCCGACCTACCACAGGCTGCTCAAGAAGCGCAAGTTGTAGCGGATATGTTGCAATGTCCCGCCCTACTTAACTCACAGGCCTCCAAGGAAATTGTACTCCGGGAACTAGGTAATATTTTAGAATAGAATAGAACAGAATTAGAGTAGAATAGAATTAGAGTAGAACTGAATTGAATAGAATAGAATAGTCCGACCTACCACAGGCTGCTCAAGAAGCGCAAGTTGTAGCGGATATGTTGCAATGTCCCGCCCTACTTAACTCACAGGCCTCCAAGGAAATTAAGTTGTAGCGGATATGTTGCAATGTCCCGCCCTACTTAACTCACAGGCCTCCAAGGAAATTGTACTCCGGGAACTAGGTAATATTTAAGAACAGAATAGAATGGTCTAACATACCACTGACCGGTAATATTTGAGTATATAAGATGAGTGTTTCACCGCCGTGTTTATTTCGTAGCAATTGTTCAAAATAAAATAAAGAAAGTATTGTCAACAAAAAAAAAGCAATAAAACAGCTACATTAGACCCGTGTGGTCTGTGTCGTAGCAAAGAATAGAATAGAGTGGTCTAACCTACGACAGGCCGGTCTTATCGTCCTTGAGTATATAAGATGAGTGTTTCACCGCCGTGTTTATTTCGTAGCAATAAAACAGCTACATTAGACCCGTGTGGTCTGTGTCGAAAAAAAAAGCAATAAAACAGCTACATTAGACCCGTGTGGTCTGTGTCGTAGCAAAGAATAGAATAGAGTGGTCTAACCTACGACAGGTCGGTCTTATCGTCCCAATTGAAGATAGAAGGAAGACAGGATAGGAGAAAGCCAGCCGTTCCGAGAATGAACATGATCAGTTTAGGATAAAATCCTTATCGTCCCAATTGAAGAGAGAAGGAAGACAGGATAGGAGAAAGCCAGCCGTTCCGAGAATGAACATTATCAGTTTAGGATAAAATTCGCCCCGGGCGGGAATCGAACCCGCGGTCTAGGGTTTAGAAAGCAGACGCGCTACCAACCAAGCTAACTGATCCGTTTTATTTCAGGTGAGGCGGAGTGTATTCATTTGGCTACCCACATATCCTGGAAACTCTCAGCCATCGTACTCTCACCTGGGGATATGCTAGATAGTGCAGCTCAACATTCTAACACCACTAGCCGTATGCTGTTCCCTGAAGAAGAGCCAGAGGTAGGAATAGGGATTTTTTTCGATTGAACCTACTCGAAAGAAAAGAAAAATCGAAAGGAAAAAAAACCGGTTTTAGTGACGAGGGTTTTACCCTTCCATTTGGCGACAAGCCAAATGGCATTTCACAAGATTTGGGCTCCAACTTTGTGTTCTGAATTTGGAACCCTCAAATATAGTACATTTTTGGAGTTAAAAATCTGAATATAACAGCAAAAATAAATAAATAAAATGAACGTCTCGTCTCTACGAAAAAACTCAACTTTTAGTCCTTGGATAAACTTTCGAGCTGTTTTTTTTTTTTTTTTTTTTTTTTTTAAAAAAAAAAAAATTAACATTCTGGTTTTTTCCACGACACCCCACCTTTTCG
>NW_007379346.1:0-7490 GCF_000475195.1 Diaphorina citri | reverse complement strand
CTAGTTACAAATATAAACTAGTGAAACTATAGGAACAGAATACGAAGCAGAGAGGGGTCGCGTAGAAAAGAGAAAGTAAACTGAATTTTATAATCACCTACCCGTTCTCAATGCTAGCCTTTTTAAGTTTCACTGTTACACTGCCCTTTTCCTATCTAGTAAAAACTGGTCGCCTTCCGTGGTAGGTCAGGCAGATCTTTTTCAAACGGGTCTTTTGGGTAGACCAGTTTGTAAAGGTCAGTAGAAAAGGGATTAACCTTAAAAGAGTATATCAGACTCTTTAAATTTTTTCGCCCCATAGCAAAACGGCAAAAAAAATTTTAACATAAAATAAAAAAAAAAAAAAAAAAAAAAAAAAAAAAAAAAAATCAGTAAAACATCAAAACTCTGTTCCGTGTTGATTTATGCCGGGCGTCTCTTCAAACTATTGACGTTTTTTTTTTTTTTTTTAAGAGGTTTGACAGAGGGAACTGTAACTGCTATGGTCTTATCGTCCCGAAATCGAAGAGAGAAGGAAGACAGGATAGGAGAAAGCCAGCCGTTCCGAGAACGAACTTTATCCCATCAGGATAAAATCCGCCCGGGCGGGAATCGAACCCGCGGCCTAGCGCTTACAAGGCAGACGCACTACCAACTAAGCTGGCAAACTCTACTTAAGTTCGTTCAATTCTAATCTACTTGTTTCAATTTATTCTAATTATTTAATTCTATTCAATTCTAGGTTCCCCACATGGCCGCTAAGATTCTGCTACGCGCTCTCTACTCAGCATTACTACAGGGTTGTCGCATAGGCAGGGCTCTAAACGAAGCCATGCAAACAGTACAACACACCAAACATTTCGCCCACCCTATAAACTGGGCAGGGTACTTGCTTATTGGATCCGATATTCGCCTCTCCACCAAGGTAATCTATTCTATTCTATTTATAACACTTTGCCCAGTCTATGAGTGATAAGAGACCCATTTCAGGGTTTATACGTGACCTGGAAAAGTCATGGAATCTGAAAATCGGCCAAAAAGTCATGGAAAATCGTGATATTCAAAGCTGACTTGTAAAAGTTCATACTGAATAAATGTTCACGCTATTACTTCAAATTTAAAGACAACCTGAAAAAGTAACTGAATTTGCCACCGGGTCAGACATGAAAAATATCTCCGCCCCCTAATTTTTTTTATTTCAAGTAAATTCAAGTAAATTTTCTGGAAAATTCACTTAATATTCTGGAATAGTCATGGAATTTCATTCCGGGAAAAGCGTATGATGAACCCTCCGGGAAAAACGTATGTATTTAGGTGCTGGAAATTAGTGCCTCTCCTTTAAGAATTCGCATTGCTGTGATGTGATACCCACAGAGTAAAGACGCCCATGATCCTCCATAAAAAATAGTTTGTTTGTTTTTTTTTTTTTTTTTTTTTTTTTTTTTGTTTTTTGTTTTTTTTGTTTTTTTTTTTTTTAATTTTCTACTGTGTCTTTTTTTCAGGTTGCTATGACAGGCCAGGCGCTGTGTGAACTCCTCCGAACGCCTGAGAAGTGCAGGGATGCACTCCGCGTTACGCTACATCTAGTGGAAAAGTCACTCCAGGTAAGGTAGTAAAGGGAGTTTCTTATTCTTATTTCAGTCAGCTCCCATGGCGTAGTGGTCACTGCACTCGCCTTGCACGCGGGAGACCCGGGTTCGATTCCCGGCGGGGTCAAGAAATTTGTATCATGCAAATGATTGATCCCGTGACTGGCTGTTGCGGGGCCCACTCAGCCTCGTGAGGAAAATGAGTAGCTATGACATATAAATGCGCATAGCGACCGGTGCCAGCATGGTAGGTAAACATTGGATTTTAGGATTATTGAGATATTGGGAAAATCCTACAATGCTGCAGTGAGCACCAAAGTTGTGACATAACACAAAGAAATTGCATTTACAAATCCTCTGTATGGTAAACAATGTAATCAAGTAAACATGTCTGCTAAATTTTATTTAAAGCGGGCAAACTGATCAAAAGTTACGGTGAAACAAGGAGTTTCATTATAAATGCAAGAGGTTTGATAGAGGGAACTGTAACTGATAAGGTCTTATCGTCCCGAAATCGACGAAGAAGGAAGACAGGATAGGAGAAAGTCGGCCATTCCGAGAGCGAACATTATTCAATCAATGTGATTTCTCAATTTTCTCGCTCTCGAATTTTCGACCCATTATTCGTTCAGGATAAAATCTGCCTTGGGTAGGAATCGAACCCGCGGCCTAGCGCTTACAAGACAGTCGCGTTACCAAAGTAACTAGGCTGGCGACTAGAAATAAAAACAAGCTTTTGGTCAGACCCAAACAGAAATCGACTTTCCATTTTTCGAATAAGCTGAATTTATTATTGTTATTTTTATTTCGTTTCAGAGGAACGAGTATTCGGAAAGCATAGGTTGTCAAATTATCAAGCAAGATGATGTTACTCAGGTAAGTAGTGCCAACAAGCCTCGGTGGTGTAGTGGTCAAGGCGCTCGCCTGGTAAACAGGAGGGCGTGGGTTCAATCCCAGCCGAGGTATGGAATTTTATCCTCAATATAATTTGAGAATTTAACCACAATAATATAGTAGTAGCCTACTGGTGGAGTCAAGGGACTTTTCAGTCCTATGCGAGCAGTATAAATAAGCACTATTATTATTATCACCAATCGGCTACAGCTAAAACCCGCTACAACAACAACAACAACAAAAACATTATCAGACTGCTGGTGTAAAGGGACTTTTCAGTCTCATTCGAGGAGGATAAACAAGGTATATTCTATTCTATTAACTGTTTACGTTTCCATGGTTACAGGTGGTCGGTAACAAGCTGATAGGGGTCGGTCGACCAGGGGGAGGAGGGGAAAGTGATGCCGCGTTCACCCCCTCCCCTCCCGTGGCTTCACAAACCCTGCTAGCCCATCAGACCCGAATCCGAAACCTGTACTCGTGTATTAATGATTTGAATGAGAATATCCATGCTCTGGCTCTGAGTAGACCTGACTCGAGTAGCTCAGCAAGCTCCGCCACTGATTGGGAAGGTAAGAGGTTTCTTCAAAGCCAGCCAGCCTAGTTAGGTTAGTTGCTAGTGCGTCTGCCTTGTAAGCGCTAGGCCGCGGGTTCGATTCCCGCCCGGGGCGGATTTTATCCTGATGGGATAATGTTCGTTCTCGGAACGGCTGGCTTTCTCCTATCCTGTCTTCCTTCTCTCCTCGATTTCGGGACGATAAGACCATAGCAGTTAAAGTTCCCTCTGTCAAACCTCTTAAAAAAAAAAAAAAAAAAAAAAAAAAAAAAAAAAAAAAAAAAAAACAAAAAAAATGGATAAAAGTTGCACGACTACACTTCCAATGCAACCGCAATGGCTCTGAAATGTTTCTTCCTCACCATCTCTCCTCAGGTATGGCTGTGTTACACGAAGTGCTGGGCATGTACCATAGCGGCGTGTTCAAGGACGGACAACTAGTCAGCAACAAATCTACCAACAAGCAAGACCTGAAGACAATTCGCGGCGATCAAATCACTTGGATAGATGGACGGGAAACGTATTGTTCAAATATCGGGAGACTTATATCCGAAGTGGACGCGATTATCATGCGAGCCAACAGGATGGTCAATAATGGTCGAATGGGAGACTTTGTTATCAACGGACGAACCAAGGTAAGCCAGCCCAAGTTACCTTGGAAGGTAGCACGCCTGCCTTGTAAGCGCTAGGCCGCGGGTTCGATTCCCGCCGCCCGGGGCGGCGTGGCGGTTTAATATTATACCCTTGTGGCTCGCAGCGGGCCGCACAATTTGACCAGGCGGGCCGCATGCGGCCCGCGGGCCGCCAGTTTGACATGCCTGATTTAAGGGTATTTGAGTAGAATTTTTGAGTGTATGGCCGCCATACACGCCCTACATGAACGCTACGCCACTGCTGTGATGTGATACCCACAGAGTCCTGCTTCCTTCCCTGTGTTTCCTCAAAAACATGCGCTCTAAGTCACGCACCACGCCGAGTGGGGGAGATGTCATGAAGGCTTTGGTTCTAGGAAATCCCAGGTATGATTAATAGACTTACCTAACCCTAGAGCTCATTATTAGGTCGAATTCTCAAATAAATCAGGATAAATTCCATGCCTCGGCTGTTATCGAACCCACGCCCTCCTGTTTACCAGGCGAGCGTCTTGACCACTACGCCACGGAGGCAGATTTTAGGGCTTTGCTCCTAGGAAATCCCAGGTATAATTGAGGCTTTTTTTAAGATGTTTAAAGTCACTGTATAACTACCAAGATTTTTGGTGACAGATGCCTCGGCTGTTATCGAACCCACGCCCTCCTGTTTACCAGGCGAGCGTTTTGACCACTACGCCACGGAGGCAGATTTTAGGGCTTTGGTCCTAGGAAATCCCAGGTATAATTGAGGCTTTTTTAAGATGTTTAAAGTCACAGTATAACTACCAAGATTTTTAGTGACAGAAATTTTACCCTCCATTCGGGGACAACTCACATTAACCTCAAAAATAGTTAGGTTGTTTGTTTTTTTTTTTGTTTTTTTTTTTTTTTTAATTTTCTACTGTGTTTTAATTTCAGGTTGCTATGACAGGCCAGGCGCTGTGTGAACTCCTCCGAACGCCTGAGAAGTGCAGGGATGCACTCCGCGTCACGCTACATCTAGTGGAAAAGTCACTCCAGGTAAGGTAGTAAAGGGAGTTTCTTATTCTTATTTCTATTCTACAGCGTATTCATCGGGCCCAAAATAACGCTTCAGGATTGTTCTCGTTCGGGGCAGCCACACTGCTGTCACATCACGTGAGTTTACGTGATAGTTGTCTGGCTGTCCTGAACGGGATTACCTACAACATTATGGGAAAACATTGAACTACATCTTTCTGACTCGCCATGAGTTCACGTGACGTGACGTGATAGTAGTGTGTTTCTACCAATATTCTTATTCTATTCGACAGCGTATTCATCGGGGTCAAAAGAACGCTATGTACACAACGCAGAAATCTATCGAGAACAAAGTAGGTCTTGTACAAGGCTGGGAGGAGTTGCTTCTATTCTATCCTTGATTTAATTCTATTCCATTCTATTCTATCCTTGATTTAATTCTATGCTATTCTATTCAACAGCGTATTCATCGGGGTCAAAAGAACGCTATGTACACAACGCAGAAATCAATCGAGAACAAAGTAGGCCCTGTACAAGGCTGGAAGGAGCTGCTACAATCTGTAGGGTTCCGATTTGAACCAGCGGCCAATGGCATTCCATCCTCAGTATTCTTCCCTCAAAGTGATCCTGAGGAGAGACTAACACAGTGTAGTGCTAGTCTGCAAGCCCTGCTGGGACTGAATGGTAAGTATACTGCTCGAATAGGACTGAAGAACGCGGTTCAATTAGATCCTTCTTCGGTAGTGTATTTCTAGTCCAATTATCAAGAAATCCTATGCTTTTTTCAGGACCTGCCTCCTCAATTAGCCTGGGGCCGGGAAAAGCCAACACGTGATTGCCCAAATGGTCATCCATCCGAATTCGTTCTTAAAACCCAAAATTTCAGAAGGTATTCAAAAGAAGTCAACTAAAATTCCAGAAGGTATTCAAAAGAAGTCAACAAAATTTCAGAAGGTATTCAAAGTCAACTAAAATTCCAGAAGGTATTCAAAAGAAGTCAACAAAATTTCAGGAGGTATTCAAAAGAAGTCAACAAAATTTCAGGAGGTATTCAAAAGAAATCTACAAAATTTGAGAAGGTATGAAGATTCAGAAATTAAAAGAAATCCTCAAAATTCCAAAAACGAAGATTAGCTGCAAAATGAGCCCTCAAAGTCCAAACGAGAAAATACAAGAAGAAACTGAAAATGCCAGAATGTGAAATGTGAAACGTAAATAAGAAATAAAACAAAATTCAATCACCCGTGTTTTCATTTCTGTGTTCAATACCTGGATAGGATATGATAGTAGGGACTAGGCTCGTAGCATGCCTCTCATCAGATGGGCGAGAAGAGACACAATACTTCCCATTTCGGTGCTTTGTCAACACGAGAACAGCAGAAAGTAACCCGTTGTAATATCTGCTTTCGAAATATGTGTACTAATTTTTGTCGATGGTGGGAAACGAACCCGGGACCTAGTATAAACCTAGTTTCTAAGACAGCCCCTTAGGTTTTTGTTTCAGGTTATAAGTAAACCTAGTTTCAAAGACAGCCCTCTGGTTTATGTTTCAGGTTAAGTTCAGAAGGAGATCTCATAAAGCGAGACGAAGGGGACGGCCGCTCTATTGCCGAGTCTCAGTGTAGCTCAATAAAAGTAGCCACTCAATTGTCTTCACGAGGCCAAGTGCACCCTGAACGCCAAGCACAGAGCCGAAAAAAAACTGCGGCCCCGCCGGGAATCGAACCCGGGCCTCCTACGTGCAAGCCTAGTGTGATACCCACTCGGCCACGGAGGTTGCTCCATTATATTTAACTCCAATTTTCATTTCAGAGTACAATGTCGGAATGGAGGCTCGTGTTTTGGCTCACGTTCATAATTCTGGCGGTCACCAATCTATTCTATCTCGTGTTCGGCTCGGCCGAAATACAACCCTGGAACGACCCCAACCCTGTAGTACAAAAGCCGCCCCCCCGAAGTGAAATAGAAATCGGCCCAGAACCCGAATAGAGTGCCCCAAAACCCGAATAGAGTGCCCCAGAACCCAAATAGGGGGATGCTTGTAGATTGAGTACGAATAGACTATCTTTGGACAAGCAACCACACTAGTAGATCATTGATGGCCGAGGCCACAAGTGAGCGTATTTGGATTAACTTCGGATCAAGCAATCTGATTGGGGTTGATTTCAAAAAATTCCGCCCGGGGCGGATTTTATCCTGATGGGATAATGTTCGTTCTCGGAACGGCTGGCTTTTTCCTATCCTGTCTTCCTTCTCTCTTCGATTTCGGGACGATAAGACCATAGATAGCAGTTACAGTTCCCTCTGTCAAACCTCTTCAAAAAAAAAAAAAAAAAAAGTCAAACACAGACGTACGACTATACAGGGTGTCCACCAAAGTGTCACCTGTCAGCTACTCAAATTGCTCCGAATCTGTTGGAATTTTCGGGGGGGAAAAAAAGAAAAACACGTAGGTAACTCTGATTTTTGAGAACGAACCTTAGGTATGTATCTGTTTTTTTTTTTTTTTTTTTTTTTTTTTTTTTTTTTTTTTTTCCACCAACAACATACGTACATAACTTTAAAGATTTTTTTTTTTCACCAACGACATAGGTACGCACATAACTTCAAAGAAAATATAAATGTTTTAATAAAGTTAGCTATAGCCAAGAAAGAAAGTCATGTTGAGGATAAAGTCTGCCCGGGCGGGAATCGAACCCACCACCTAGTGCTTACAAGATTCATAGAAGCTTAACCATAGAACATAGAAGAAGCAAAAACATCCTTTAGGACTGTTTGCCCCTACACCCAAGCCTCAGGTGTTTTTTTTTTTTTTTTTTAGTATGGAGTTAAGCTGTAGTG
>NW_007379345.1:0-57001 GCF_000475195.1 Diaphorina citri | reverse complement strand
ATACCTTTGTCACGTAACTACAGTTTTCCTTTCGAAATCTGATGTTTCTCCAACTCGCTTCGAATTTGGTAAAATCATCACTTTCAACGGCTGAACTAATTATGCAAAACTAACCATGCGCTCATGTAATTTTCAACATTTTCATGGTTATAATGAACTATTTATTTGTGCAAAAACTATTTGCAACCCCGATTCGGCGCTTTGCGGTGTTTTTAATAATTCACCTCTTACACCTTCACAGTCACTACCCTCTATAATCCATTACACCCAGGAGTGTTCAAGTGTTATTGATAAGTCCCGCAGGCAAAAGGTGCACCTCTGCTAAACTTACTCATGTGAATAATTGGGACAGGCATTTTCAGCAACCAAATACAACACCTTATTACTTCCTCCGCGCTCTTTCGACAGCACAATTCGTTCTCCGTTTTTGTAAACTTTGGCTGTCTTTCAACGGCATCGGCACTTTCATATCAGAACACTTTTAAAACAGGGGATTTAGCTAATAAGGATATTTCCTTAGACACTTTAAGTTTACCTTTACAGTATCGGGTATCGGTCAGTCCAACTTTAAGGTACCTATAGCTCAATTCTCGATTGGTGTCAACTCCAAGGCAAATGTCCATTCACCCATTATTGTTTCCCAAAATGATGTCATTTGAGCATTATAAAGCAGAGGAGAAAATAGGTCGGTGATCCTAGCGATGTCAAATGATACTCAAAGGGAACCCTTTCAATATGGATAGAAGTAATTTTGCACTGTGCAATTTTATAGGTACCTACTGTTGAAAGGTTTGTATGCTTTAATTAAAATTCACCTTAAGCACTTACACGAGGAATGTGGAGAATTCGTCAATGTCGTCTTGGAATGTCAAATGGGAAGTCGTGTGTCATTTTGTCGTCAATCCCATTAGAACACGTTCGCTGGAAAGTACTTTAAATGGGGTATGCCAATACGTACGTAAGAAACGTATGGCTAAAGTTCACATCGTCTGGGCTGGGGAATTAATGCATTTGGGAAATGGGACTTACTGCCGCGAGTATTTGACGTCGTTAGTAATGATAAGGAGTTGGTAACTGATATGTATTGTACACGTGTTGTAGGTCCACACTCCACAGGCGCTAGGCGACAGAAATAATTTCCACTAATCCATGCCATATATTGGGGGGGTCATCTGAGTTGGTTATATTAGTCCAGTCCTGATTTGACAGTTTTTCATTCAGTAGGTCAAAGTTAATTTGTTTGTATTGTTTGATAACTAGATCTGAGCTTTTTTCATAGTCAAGATTGATTTTTGTTATGGTTGAATAATGATCGGATATGTGAGTATTGATGATTGCTGATTTTATTTCATTTAAATTTCTAGTTCTATAGTTAATATGATCAATGCATGATATTGTAGTATATGTTGTTTGTTGGTCTCGTCTTATATTTGTCTTATTCCTAGTTATTTGAGTCACAGTTGGTATGTAGTTATGTCGGTACAAAATGTCAAGATAGTCATGTCCAGTGTTGTCTATATTCTGCTCCAGGATGTTAATGTTCAGATCTCCCACCAGTAAACATCTACTATTTTTTATTTGCTGTAGGAATACGTCCAACTCCTCAAGGAATGTTGTAGCATTACCGGAAGGAGATCTGTACATTGTAAGTAAAGTTAGTTTTTTGTCTTTTAGCTTCAAGTCTAGTCTTAAACAGTTTGTCATTGTAAAGTGGGTCAGTTCTTCAGTTTGTAGGTCGAGGTCATTTCTTGCGTAGACAGCAATACCCGAGGATTCATTGAATTGATGTGAGGTGAAACAACCAGTGTAACCTGCAATAGAAAAAGAATACGGGTAAGAGGGGTGGTGCCAGGTTTCTGTAAGTATAAGAATGTCTATTTTTGAGATAAGAGGTGATAAAGTAAGCATTAGCTCATTGAAATGACATCTTAGTTTTCCAATATTCATATGGAAAATTCCGATTCCATTTGAAGCCCAGAATTGCTGAGAGTCTGAAATAGATTGAAAAATTTCACAAGCTTGAAGAATATTATCTGGAATTATTTCTATGATATTGTTACTCATGTCTGGTGTTTGAAGGTTTTATATAAATAACTAGTAGATATTGAGTCATATTCTTGTTTTATACGAGAATCCGGGATGTATGAGAGAATGTATGGGCTATAACAAAATTTCATAATTGAGGTAAATATGTATTTTTTAGGCTTTGATTCAAAAACTGAAAAAAAGGAAGTTTCTTTTAAACCTGTATTTTCATTAACCACGAAAATATTTTCGAAAAAGGTATTATAGATGAGAAGGAATGATAAAAGTAGAAAGAAAGGTTGATGATATCGGGGGTTGAATAAATAAAACAAACAATTGATTAGCAAAAAATTAAATTTTAGAAAAACAAAAATGGACAGAATAAACGGTGAGGAAGGTGTCTTGTTGATATCTACTTGGAGAAAGTTGAGGAAGTGGCAGATAGGTAATCATCTGCATTCTCACTCAGTTGAGGAGGGACGAGTGTCATGTAGGTTTCCAGGTCTCGCACGTTCCGGATGACGTAGATGCGTGAGGATTCATTCTTCCTGATCATGATCTTACAATCTCGGACCCAAACGAACTTATACCCATTCGCCTCCTTGAGCTTCTTCGCCTTGAAGAGAAGGTCTTGATTGGCCTTAGTTAAATGCTCGTTTATGTAGATTTTCTCCTTGTACAGTTGTTTGCTACGGGATGCAGTCGTCCACTTGTCTCTCACGGATGTGTTGGAAAGTCTCACTACGATCGGTTTAATCTTGTTCTTCGCCAAAGTGTTGACCCTGTGCGCTTTATGCACATCTTTCATGCAATCTGGAATTCCAAGTTTGTTTCCCAGGGTTTCTATAATTTTGTACACATCTTCATTCTTCTCTTGTTTTACTCCATTGATGATAATATTACTAATTCTTTGTCTTTGTTGTAGGGTTGGGACATCGACATCGATGTTTTGAAAACATCGATACATCGGAACAAAAACATCGATGTCAACATCGATGTTTTTGATTACGATACATCGGATACTCGATATATCGAAGTTTAAAAACATCGATGTATCGAACATCGATGTTTTCGTCTCGATGTCCCAACCCTAGTCAGTCCAGCTTTAAGGTATTGCTCAATTCTCGATTGATGTCAACTCCAAGACAAATGTCCGTTCACCCATTATTGTTCCCCAAAATGATGTCATTTGAGTATTATAAAGCAGAGGAGAAAATAGGTCAGTGATCCTGGCGATGTCAAATGATACTCAAAGGGAACAATGCAAAAACCTCTCTCTATCTATGTAGTTGTTCCGTGATAATGCTCGAACATTTGTCTTAATTTGCCGGAATTTCACTTCTTAGATTAGAGACAATTGAACAATTGTGGACTATTTTCTGAGTAAACTGTACTATCCAAGTAGAATTTACTTTTAGCCATCGAATTTGCTCCCTTTTCTGATAAATTGACTAGAAATTGACACTACGACACTAAACAAAGCGGTGAGGAAGTGAAGGAGTGGTAGCTTTGTGCTAAGACATTATGGTTGTGAGGTCAGACCAGTGACATTCCGGGTAATGCGGCATGATTGATGAGTGAGATGCTACTCGGGGGTTGCGGGTTGCATATCAGTCTGGATGAAGGATGTTTTTGTGTCGAGGGATTAGAAATTTAGAACTATAGTTTGTGTTCAAGAAAGGAGGGGGCCCGGGCCCGACTGAAACGTGGGTTTACTTGAGAGCGAAGGCATTGCTTCTAAAAGTAACTTTTGTATGAATATTTTGTGGGCATGATTGATGAGTGAGATGCTACTCGGGGGTTGCGGGTTGCATATCAGTCTGGATGAAGGATGTTTTTGTGTCGAGGGATTAGAACTATAGTTTGTGTTCAAGAAAGGAGGGGGCGCGGGCCCGACTGAAACGTGGGTTTACTTGAGAGCGAAGGCATTGCTTCTAAAAGTAACTTTTGTATGAATATTTTGTATGCAAAAACCGTACCTACTCAATTAATAATAACATCTCAGATTGCCAAACTCAAAAACTTTTTCGAACTCAATCTTCTCTATCAAGTAACACTTCATCTTTTGAGCTATATACAGGGTTAACGAAGGTCATTTCATCATTATTTTGTGCTCTAAATTCTGGGAAAAGTTCAAATAAGGTTTGTTGACGTTATTTGTTCAAATAAGAGAACAGAATCTCTTTGATATTTCTAACGAAAAAAAAGTAAAAATGGGTGACGATAATGATAAAAGAGTTTTGGCGTCCCAAATTCCCGGTTTCGCAGTCGGTCCACTCATTGCTGGTTATAAGTTACCTATAACTATTCGATTTTTGTAATTGAATTACCTAGCTGATCTGATGGGTAAATATTGAGTTTAACTAAGGGCTGATCATAAACCCTTTTTGATATTTTGTAAATTTTGGCAACTTTGTATATTGTGTTCTTTCTTGGATGAAAACTATAAGAAGTGTTGTGGCGCCGTTGTGTTAAACGTCACTCAACTTTCCGCATTATACCACGTGGGTAGCTGTCATCTTTTGTTCCGGTGGTAAAGTCATACCAAGTGTTCTATTGTTAACAAAAACGTTGAGGTCTTATGACCAATCACATGAGTGTTCAAGTGTTATTGATAAGTCCCGCAGGCAAAAGGTGCACCTCTGCTAAACTTACTCATGTGAATAATTGGGACAGGCATTTTGAGCAACCAAATACAACACCTTATTACTTCCTCCGCGCTCTTTCGACAGCACAATTCGTTCTCCATTTTTGTAATTGGCTGTCTTTCAACGGCATCGGCACTTTCACATCAGAACACTTTTAAAACAGGGGATTTAGCTAATAATAAGGATATTTCCTCAGACACTTTAAGTTTACCTACCGTATCGGGTATGGGTCAGTCCAACTTTAAGGTATTGCTCAATTCTCGATTGGTGTCAACTCCAAGATAAATGTCCGTTCGAGAAAAGCACACCAGGACGCTAAGTATGCTTGCATTATTTACAAATTGAAATTGGAAAATTTTCCACCCGACCCAGGACAAGACATTGGGAAAGATGGGTGAGTGCTGAGTGAAAGAGAAGAGATATAGGCCCAACCATCATTTTGTTTTGGGTAAAGGGGGAAACGGTCAATATTCTTTCCATTAATCCGTTTTCTGGGAGTTTTACATCGTTTTCAACTGTTCTGGGACTTTTGCAAAAACCGTACCTACTCAATTAATAATAACATCTCAGATTGCCAAACTCAAAAACTTTTTCGAACTCAATCTTCTCTATCAAGTATCACTTCATCTTTTGACCTATACAGGGTTAACGAAGGTCATTTCATCATTATTTTGTGCTCTGAATTCTGGAAAAAGTTCTAATAAGGTTTGTTGACGTTATATGTTGAAATAAGAGAACCGAATCTCTTTGATATTTCTAACGAAAAAAACGATAATGATAAAAGAGTTTTGGCGTCCCAAATTCCCGGTTTCGCAGTCGGTCTACTCATTGCTGGTTATAAGTTATCGAATAGTTATAAGTTACCTATAACTATTAGATTTTTGTAATTGAATTACCTAGCTGATCTGATGTGTAAATATTGAGTTTAACTATGGGCTGATCACAAACCCTTTTTTGTTAATGTTAGTTGCACTTTGCTTCCAGATGTTGAATCTCTTGTTTAATGTGATCCCGGGTATATGTGACGTGTTTTTCAATGCCCCAGCTTTGTAGATCTTAAAGAGTTCTTCAGTAGGCACCCCGTTACCCATTAGTCATTAGGGATCTCCCCTGCAATGTGATCCCGGGTATATGTGACGTGTTTTTCAATGCCCTAGCTTTGTAGATCTTAAAGAGTTCTTCAGTAGGCACCCCGTTACCCACTAGTCATTAGGGATCTCCCCTGTGGAGATTTCTTGATGTTCTCTGTATAGCTTATTGAATTTTTCATGTCGCGTGGCACAAGGGTACCCCCTGTATTTTTGCCATCACAAGAGATTATTAAGGACTCAATTAAAAGTTTTTGCCTTTTCTGTGTTAGATTTGGATGTTTGATCAAAAGTTTTGTTTCCCAAAGTCCTTTCTTTCCTCACTCCACTTCTCTTACGCCTCCCCTTCTTTTTCTTCTCCCCCTCCTTCTCTCTTGTATTTCCCCATTTGCCCACTTTCCTCTCTTTTGTCCCTCAATTTGCCAGAAATTAAGGACTCAATTAAAAGTTTTTGCCTTTTCTGTGTTAGATTTGGATGTTTGATCAAAAGTTTTGTTTCCCAAAGTCCTTTCTTTCTTCACTCCACTTCTCTTGCGCCTCCCCTTCTTTTTCTTCTCCCCCTCCTTCTCTCTTGTATTTCCCCATTTGTCCACTTTCCTCTCTTTTGTGCCTCAATTTGCCAGAAACCCTGGACAAACTCTCTGCCTCCACGTTATTCCCTCCCTCTTTCACTCTCCTTCCCTCCCTCCTATACTCTTCTTCCCTCCCTCCTTTACTCTCCTTCCCTCCCTCCTTTACTCTCCTTCCCTCCCTCCTTTACTCTCCTTCCCTCCCTCCTATACTCTCCTTCCCTCCCTCCTTTACTCTCCTTCCCTCCCTCCTTTACTCTCCTTCCCTCCCTCCTTTACTCTCCTTCCCTCCCTCCTTTACTCTCCTTCCCTCCCTCCTTTACTCTTCTTCCCTCCCTCCTTTACTCTCCTTCCCTCCCTCCTTTACTCTCCTTCCCTCCCTCCTTTACTCTCCTTCCCTCCCTCCTTTACTCTTCTTCCCTCCCTCCTTCACTCTCCTTCTTGAACTTTTCAATTTGTGTTTGGTTTGTGTCCTCCAACATTTTTATTTTAAATGTTGAACTTTCAATTTAAATAGGCTTCCTGATAAAACGTATTTTCAAACAATTAGAGCAAATGCTGATGAGGCAGCAGCTTTTGTTTTAATTTCTACTTCTCATTTGCAAAATGTTGTCATCAGTCAGCACTATCTTTGTCTCGTTCTCTCTCTCTCTCTCTCTCTCTCTCTCTCTCTCTCTCTCTCGCTCTCGCTCTTCTCTCTTTTTATTTTTTTTTTTGTTAGATTTTACAAGATGTCATTTAGAATCATCAGTCAGCAAAAAGACAATCTCTCTCTCTCTCTCTTTGTCTGGTACAAGATGTACAAGTAACAAAGGGTAAATGTAAAGCAGTCAGTCTCCTTTGAAATGGAAATGTTCAACATTGAATTTTTTTTCTATTTCTTCTCTTCGTCTTCTTTTTTTATAGTCCCTCCCCGTCCCGTTTTTTTCTATTCTTTCAAAAAACTGCATTTAAAATGATAATAATAATAAAATCTCACAAGTTGAACTTACCGGCCTGTATTTTTCTTATGCTTCGTCTCTTGAATTATTTATCTAGCATTCCCTCTTTCTTCATCTTCCTCCCATTTCTCTCTCTCCCCTCTTCCTCCTCTCTCTTTCTCACTGGAATTTTTTTTTAATAATAAAATCTCACAAGTTGAACTTACCGGCCTGTATTTTTCTTATGCTTCGTCTCTTGAATTATTTATCTAGCATTCCCTCTTTCCTCATCTTCCTCCCATCTCTCTCTCTCCCCTTCCTCCTCTCTCTTTCTCTCTGGAAATTTTTTTCATCATCTGGCTCGTGGCTCTTATAGTTTTTTTGCTATTCTATTCCATATTCCGTGCTTTATGAAATCTCGGAAAGGATAAAGGGGAGCGATAGATATTAAAGAGGTAGAGTGAAGGGGAAGCAATTTAAAGGCCTCACAGAAGGAGTGATCAAGATTCGATGTTTAAAATATCGAGAAAATAGAATCGTTTCTCCCTCTTCTCCTTCCCTCTCTCCCTCCCTCCCTCTCTCTACCCCTCTCTTGAAGGGGAAGCAATTTAAAGGCCTCACAGAAGGAGTGATCAAGATTCGATGTTTAAAATATCGAGAAAATAGAATCGTTTCTCCCTCTCTCATCGCCCTCCCTTTCTTCTCTCCCTCCCTCTCTCTCCCCCTCTCTTCTCTCCTTCCTGCTCTCTTTCTCATAATATATCTCATACTCTCACTCTCGTGGACTCCTCATGCTTACGAAGAAAATGAAGAACTGATATGAAAACGTGGATGAAGGATGAACATTCAGGAGCGTATTTCATTAAATTCGTCTTAAAAACTTGATGACTAACTCGTACGTGCTGGCATTTTTTTCCTCCGTTGAGAAAATCTCTCTAAAATATGAGAAGGGAGGGATGAGAGAGAAGGCAAGAGAGAGGGAGGATAAATGGGAAGGAAGGGGAATGATGGAACCGAAAAGGGGGGAAAAGAGAGGAATCCACGACAAAGAGGAAGAGATAAAATAGCGATGGATAGGGCAATAGCAAAAAGAGGTAGGGAAAGACGGGAGAAATAGAGAGAGATACTATACTTATAGCTTATAGTAAGCATTGAAGGAAAGGGATAAAAGGGCTTTTAATAGAGATTGGATAATTGTAATGTCTAGGCGTCGATTAAACTATTCAAGATCGATCGACCTTCTATTCCATCCCAGGGGTATTAGAGAAGAATATGAGAGATGTGGAGAAGAAAGAGGAAAAGAAAGAAGAGATAGAGGAGAGAACAGCAGAACAGAAACAAAAGGAAAGGGAGGTATAGAAAATGAAAGGAGTGGGAGAGAAATGTTACAGAGGGCTGAGTGAATGGAGAGGGAGGGAGTGTGCTAAGAATTAAGAATGGAAAGTATAAAAGAGGGAGGGAGCCCTATTATCGAGAAATAATCAGAACAGAAACAAAAGGAAAGGGAGGTATAGAAAATGAAAGGAGTGGGAGAGAAATGTTACAGAGGGCTGAGTGAATGGAGAGGGAGAGAGTGTGCTAAGAATGGAAAGTATAAAAGAGGGAGGGAGCCCTATTATCGAGAAATAATTGCATTTACGTGCAGAGAGTTCCGAACTGGGTTTTATTATTTTTCAACTCGTCATATCTTCATTTTTATTTTCGGTGTTTCTTCACCAAAAGTATTATTCTCCTATGTTATCTGATGCTTTTGCTTTTCATCCTTACTGACCAATCCTTTCAATATGGATAGAAGTAATTTTGCACTGTGCAATTTTATAGGTACCTACTGTTGAAAGGTTTGTATGCTTTAATTAAAATTATGTATGCATAAAAGTATTGCATGAAGGAGAACATACCTACTCGTATTATCTATTGCCAGATTTTACATTTTGACCCTGAAAAATCAGGATACCTATTTTCTTCATTAATTTTGGGTTTAGAGTACCTTTCGAGGTTCTATGGAATAACTTTTCCTGAATACAACAGTTCACTGAACCGCTAGGGTACATAATATATGAGATTGTAGACAGAAGATACAATAAACGTTGTAAATGTCTGCAGCGAGCCATAAATCAGACTCGGCAAACGTATGTACCAACGGGTTTAGAGTACCTTTCGAGGTTCTATGGAATAACTTTTCCTGAATACAACAGTTCACTGAACCGCTAGGGTACATAATATATGAGATTTTAGACAGAAGATACAATAAACGTTGTAAATATCTGCAGCGAGCCATAAATCAGACTCGGCAAACGTATGTACCAACGTTAATAAAGCGTGGAACGCCGGGCACCGAGAACTTTGCATTAAAACATGACGAAACTAATGTTTTATTAAAAACTTGCGGCACGCTGACGAGTCATGACGGGGAAGTAGAAATGAAGAATAGACCCCTCCTCCACTGCCCGCTGCATTGAATTTTTGTGGAACAACGCAAGGAGCGCGGTGAAATCGGGCGAGAGACGTAGTGGCGTAGCGTGTTTGTAATACTCGTGGTGCCGTATTACAAAGGTATTTCGTAAACAGTAAAAGAAAACGAAAGAAATCACTAGAGTTCACCCCACAAAATGAGGGTTGAAAGATTTCTAAGTTAACATAATAATGAATTAACAATGTAAGTTTGAACTTTACGTTTATTCTTTATTTTGTCTTTCTCTCTATCTATGTAGTTGTTCCGTGATAATGCTCGAACATTTGTCTTAATTTGCCGGAATTTCACTTCTTAGATTAGAGACAATTGGACAATTGTGGGCTATTTTCTGAGTAAACTGTACTATCCAAGTAGAATTTACTTTTAGCCATCGACTTTGCTCCCTTTTCTGATAAATTGACTAGAAATTGACACTACGACACTGGCATTGAATTTTTGTGGAACAACGCAAGGAGCGCGGTGAAATCGGGCGAGAGACGTAGTGGCGTAGCGTGTTTGTAATACTCGTGGTGTCGTATTACAAAGGTATTTCGTAAACAGTAAAAGAAAACGAAAGAAATCACTAGAGTTCACCCCTATTTGAGTTTCGTTTATGTTTTTAGTTTGATAACTACAAGTTCGGCCATGCCTTTTCCACAAGTTTGGCCATGCCTCGGGATGAACAACTAGCGGGATTCCGGAGCGAAGCGACGGAATTCAGCTAGTGTATGCATAAGAGTATTGCATGAAGGAGAACATACTCGTATTCACTCATTCACATTTCACACACTGATCGCTCTATCTCCTGAACCACAACACCTAGAAAGCTGAAATTTGGTAGGAATAGGTACCTTTGGTATTCGCGGATTGTTCGCGGTATTCGCGGATTGTTCGCGGTATTCGCGGATTGTTCGCGGTATTCGCGGATTGTTCGCGGTATTCGCTGATTGTTCGCGGTATTCGCGGATTGTTCGCGGTATTCGCGGATTGTTCGCTGTATCCACGATCTGTTCGCGGTATCCGGGATTTGTTCGCGGTATCCGCGATTTGTTCTCGGTATCCGCGGTTTGTTCTCGGTATCCGCGGTTTGTTCTCGGTATCCGCGGTTTTTCTCGGTATCCGCGATTTGTTCATTTCCCCTTCATTTTAGTAAGTGGAAGGTCCTCATCGATTCTTCGGTGATAAGTCACCTATTCGCGGTTTGCTCGTGGTATTCGCAATTGGCTCGCTGTATCCGCGGTTGTTCGCGGTATTCGCGGTTTGTTCTCGGTAGGTCCTCATCGAATCTTCGGTGAGAAGTCACCTATTCGCGGTTTGCTCGTGGTATTCGCTGTTGGCTCGCGGTATCCGCGGTTGTTCGCGCTATTCGCGGTTTGTTCTCGGTATCCGCGGTTTGTTCGCGGTATCCGCGGTTTGTTCGCAGTATCCGCGGTTTGTTCGCGGTATCCGCGGTTTGTTCGTGGTATCCGCGGTTTGTTCGCGGTATCCGCGGTTTGTTCGCGGTATCCGCGGTTTGTTCGCGTTATTCGCGTTTTGTTCGCGGTATTCCCGTTTTGTGCGCAGTATCCGCGGTTTGTTTGCGATATTCGCAGTTATGGGTTCGATCTCAGGCAAACGCAGATTTTTTTCAGCTCTTTTTTACCGCAAATAATTGATGTTTTAGATTTTTTTGTGAAAGTTTAAGAGTTTTCCTTCTTTTTATGCCCCCATTTTTGTATTTTCATGACAAAGAATAGATTTCTCACATGATTTGAGAAGTAAATATTCTGAAATTATGTATGGAACAATAATCGGGCAAAAAACTCCTTGAATATAAAACGATTGCCTAGGTACAACAAATTTTAATATTTCATGGGATATGTTATGCTTATGCATATTACATAAAATCGTAAATTAAAAGTAAACTCATTTTATAGCTACCTTACCTACATATCTTTGAATTTTGTATGAACGCCGAGCATTAATTTGATTTATGCAATATAATAAGCAATACATGATAGTAACTCGGAAGAGGTACATTTTTTGGGTATGTTGTATGTAGGTAGATAGTTATCGACATAGGTAATTATGTACAGAATTAGAAATTATTTAATTTTTGCTTTTCTGTTACAGGTAATAACATTCAATCAAAAAACGAACTCTTGCCTCATGTAAAGTAAGTTTTTTTTATGTGTTAACGAAACAGCACTTCTCTTTGGTTTTAAAGGCGAATGCAACTTTACAAGATACTTACTTGTGTGTACAAAATTTCATCAAAATTGGACCAACTGTTCGAGATCTATCGCGGAACGAACAGGCAAAAAATCGTCGAGTTAAAACCTTGAACTAGAACTCATTACGTGCTCAGTGTACTACTATTACATTCTTTTATGTTTCTTATCTCGTGTCCTCAGTGTGTTCCCATTATTTCTATGGATCACATTCTAAAACACACCCAAGGGTCCCTCGCCCACACCAGAACATTTCTAAACATAAACATCCAGGGAGAGACGGAGGAGGAACTAGCGAACTCTTAGGAAAACTAGCAATTCCTTGAAAAAATGTTGCGCGGACTTTCCCCAGATGTGCTGTTTTTCGTTTAGGATGATGTGCTAGGGGGATTTGCATACGAAATTGCACACTCGGGAAAAACTTTCGCAATAATAATGAAAATCGAAAGACAAACATGGGGAAGGTTAAGTCTTTTCCTTGCATGCTTGCCTTTATCATTTATTTTAAGAGACGATACCATTCACCGTGATTTATTTAAGATCGTTGTGGGTGTAAAAAGAAAACAAGGCAAACATGACCTGAACAATGAAATCAATTTCCAAATACGTACTGGGGTAAAGGGACTTTTCAGTCTCATCCTAACAATAGAAATGGAGGTGTTCTATTCTAATTTTGTAACTAATACTGGAAGGGAATGAAGGGATTCTCTATTACTCTATTTTTACCTATAAATCTGTTGTTGCTATTCATATCACCCAGGAATATGACGTTGTTGTTAATAGAGAGAGCTTGTAGAAAATCTGGTCCCTGAGGGCCGGAGATTCATTATGTATTTGTACATGACCCTCGGTAATAATCCATGTGGACAACAAAGTTCTCTTCAAAGTTATACTGTTCGAATTAAATAAAGTCCATCGAGATTTCGAGTCCTCTGAAATTCAGGGTTGTGTCAGAACTTCATTGTGCCAGATGTGTAGAATTTGAAATTTTAACAATGCATGATTACGGTCAATGTCTTATAGGCAATAGGTAATAGGTGTGTATATGTATTCTCGGTAATCTAGTTAGTGGATAGTATTAGCTGATTATACACTTTTCAAGGATGCAAAGAGTTTCATGTGTAAACCAACCCACAAACTAACGTGCTTACATAAAATTACCTTGCCTTTATCATTTATTTTAAGAGACGATACCATTCACCGTGATTTATTTAAGATCGTTGTGGGTGTAAAAAGAAAACAAGGCAAACATGACCTGAACAATGAAATCAATTTCCAAATACGTACTGGGGTAAAGGGACTTTTCAGTCTCATCCTAACAATAGAAATGGAGGTGTTCTATTCTAATTTTGTAACTAATACTGGAAGGGAATGAAGGGATTCTCTATTACTCTATTTTTACCTATAAATCTGTTGTTGCTATTCATATCACCCAGGAATATGACGTTGTTGTTAATAGAGAGAGCTTGTAGAAAATCTGGTCCCTGAGGGCCGGAGATTCATTATGTATTTGTATACATGACCCTCGGTAATAATCCATGTGGACAACAAAGTTCTCTTCAAAGTTATACTGTTCGAATTAAATAAAGTCCATCGAGATTTCGAGTCCTCTGAAATTCAGGGTTGTGTCAGAACTTCATTGTGCCAGATGTGTAGAATTTGAAATTTTAACAATGCATGATTACGGTCAATGTCTTATAGGCAATAGGTGTGTATATGTATTCTCGGTAATCTAGTTAGTGGATAGTAGTAGCTGATTATACACTTTCCAAGGATGCAAAGAGTTTCATGTGTAAATCAACCCACAAACTAACGTGCTTATATAAAATTACATGCTCATAAGTATGCAGCTTATGAGTTTTGGTTTTAATTGAAACTTTTCAAAAACTTCGTACAAAACACCTAGGCCTGGTACATGGATTAATTAGGTTATGGTTTAAAACAAAGGTCACAAATTTACTTAGTGGTATTCCACAAAGTCACAGGATTAAGCGCAAAGGGCACCCTGTCAGGTTTCGAAACTCAAAGGATTATCCCAGGAGTGGAAACTAAAATAACAGGGCTGTCTGTTTCTTCTTTGTTCTCATTTCTAGCGTATAAAATAAAATTATAGTGAAACACTTTAGAGACCTTTGTTTTTCTTCTTTGAAACCCCTTTGTTTCGCCACCTCGGCCTGTTTTTGTTTTGAAAATTTGTGTCATGAATATTATGTTATGTTTTTCGTTCATGGAAAAAGGTTTTCTTTTATACTGACCTTTGTAATGGGAGCATGGATAACTCGCTGGCACCAACAAAGAAACTTTCATTAGTTTCACAGGAGCGTCTTCTTCAATTTTTACCTCACCAAATTTAATATGTATACAGTATGGGAGGTAGATGTGTGTTTGCAGTAGGTAGATTTTCATCTCAGCTCTTAATACTTTTTACAATTTAATATATTCTTTGAAACCCCTTTGTTTCGCCATCTCGGCCTGTTTTTGTTTTGAAAATTTGTGTCATGAATATTATGTTATGTTTTTCGTTCATAGAAAAAGGTTTTCTTTTATACTGACCTTTGTAATGGGAGCATGGATAACTCGCTGGCACCAACAAAGAAAACTTTCATTAGTTTCACAGGAGTGTCTTCTTCAATTTTTACCTCACCAAATTTAATATGTATACAGTATGAGAGGTAGATGTGTGTTTGCAGTAGGTAGATTTTCATCTCAGCTCTTAATACTTTTTACAATTTAATATGAGTTCTTCCAAGACCTAGTTAACCATAAAATACGCACGATTACGTACAGAGGAAGGTTGTTTGTAAGATTAACTTCTAACAAATAAATTTCTTTTGTAATGTAATATTGCAAAGTTCAATATACGCATATGGGAGCATATACAAATGTAGTTCCGATGCTATGTTTGAATGCTCCCAAAACCCATTTAAATGTAAATAGAAACTTACAATTGTAAGTTTGAAATGGACCCCATATAAATAAAACTATACAGCATCGTATCTCATGAAACAGTTGGTTCACTATGGAAAGAAAAATAAGAGAAAAAAAAGAAGTTCTAATAAATAATGATAAAAAACTGTTTAGCAATGAGAATTTATACTGTTGCTCGCCCATTACCCCATTAGATTGCCATTTAGGTGAGTTTAAAACCTTCGCTACGGTAAATTTCTTTACAAACATAGGTAATTTAGTTCTCCGGGAAATTTATGTCCGAAAAAGAAGAAGAATAATAAAAGACATATACGCATATGGGAGCATATACAAATGTAGTTCCGATGCTATGTTTGAATGCTCCCAAAACCCATTTAAATGTAAATAGAAACTTATACAATTGTATTCACAGTTCCCAAGCTGGGTGAAAGAAATGGACCCCATATAAATAAAACTATACAGCATCGTATCTCATGAAACAGTTGGTTCACTATGGAAAGAAAAATAAGAGAAAAAAAAGAAGTTCTAATAAATAATGATAAAAAACTGTTTAGCAATGAGAATTTATACTGTTGCTCGCCCATTACCCCATTAGATTGCCATTTAGGTGAGTTTAAAACCTTCGCTACGGTAAATTTCTTTACAAACATAGGTAATTTAGTTCTCCGGGAAATTTATGTCCGAAAAAGAAGAAGAATAATAAAAGACAGTTAGGGAAAAGTAGAAAAACATGGGGGGGATAGAGAGGAGGAGGGGGAGGAGATGTATTTCGTGAGATAAAAGGGGTAGGCGTGGGTATGTAGGTGGGAGGGAATCTACGAGTAGGTAGGAAAAGAGGGTTAAGGAGATGGAAGGAAATAGAAAAAGTGGTTGAAGAGGAGGTGGATAAAGTGAGGGGTAGCCAAAAGGTAGGGGAGAGAAAGGAGTGTTGAAGGAGAACTGGGAATCCTTCGCTAACTAGAATTTAATGAACTCTCTTCATTCTACGTGATCTTTTGCGTATTTTTTTTTTATTATTATTTTGTGGGATAAAAAAGGAAAAGAGCATTGATAGGAAAAGAGGGTTAAGGAGATGGAAGGAAATAGAAAAAGTGGTTGAAGAGGAGGTGGATAAAGTGAGGGGTAGCCAAACGGTAGGTAAGAGAAAGGAGTGTTGAAGGAGAACTGGGAATCCTTCACTAACTAGAATTTAATGAACTCTCTTCATTCTACGTGATCTTTTGCGTTTTTTTTTTATTAGGTATTATTATTTTGTGGGATAAAAAAGGAAAAGAGCATTGCGAGGGGTTCTGAAGTAGGGAGGTAGAATTTAAGTGCTCCATATTCGAGATTGTTCGTGCTTTGGCATCCTTTTAAGATTCTATCTTTATGTGCCGAGAAAATATCTATGTGTTGTTGATTTCATGCTTCACTTTCTTGTATTTTCCACGAAAAATCTATTTGAAATTCAGAACACTGTGAAATCAAACCTGAAATCAAAGAACATGGGGTTCTGAAGTAGGGAGGTAGAATTTAAGTGCTCCATATTCGAGATTGTTCGTGCTTTGGCATCCTTTTAAGATTCTATCTTTATGTACCGAGAAAATAATTATCTATGTGTTGTTGATTTCATTCTTCACTTTCTTGTATTTTCCACGAAAAATCCATTTGATATTCAGAACATTGTGAAATCAAACCTGAAATCAAAGAACATGAAAAAATATGAAATCATTTCATATCGAAGATTTGATCACATCACACGTACATAGGTAACAAAAGTTTACTTCATATTCACATGTACATTTTCAGTTGTTTTACTTCAAGTTTTAGGTAAACATATCTGATATTCTGACTAGTGTAACAAAGAACCATAACAGAAATAAATAGAACTTTCATAACCCTCTACATAAATGAATGTTTGAACTTAAAAACTCTGTGGTAAACTCAGTGGATTTCTAAGTGGAAACTCAAACAAAACTGGAAAAGATGCAAAAAAGTCCATTAGTTACATACGTATTGTAAATAGTTATTCAATAGAGAAAGAGTTACATACCCACGAATGGCAAGTAAAAAGTTGCATAAGAATAAACTAGACAAGGGCTGTTCAAAATGCAGACAAAGAGAGGGTTTTATTTGGCCCGCGATTTGTTTAGCTTCTACGATTCCCAAGTTAGCTTAAAAGAAATTTTAAGGAACACCCTAAAAGTCTATCCTTATCGTGTTGTTAATGTGGGGGTTGTATTCTCATGGAATAGAGGTTAAAGAAATACCTACAACTTTTTTGACTAAGGGCCATGATTTTGCTGGATTTTACAATATTCGCCCATCAATAGGAGACTCCAGTTTCCCAATAGATTTCATTGAGAAATTTGAGACCAACAAAGGCTTCTTTGTTAGACAACCCCCTGCATAAAACTGTGCAAAACTTTTCGTATGCAAAGTTGAGCTTCTTTTCTCAGAAGTTTCCCCGAGAAAACTTTTGTATTGGGAGATCAGGGCGTCAGAATTCATCATACTCAAGCAAAGTTTAGCAGGAGCATGTGGTGTGTGGAAAGCACATGTCAATTCGAGAAGAAGAGTGCAGAAACTGAGTGAAGTGGGAAATTACCCATCCATTATTACGTCATCATGCTAATAATTAGACTCTTGAGTACACTTGTAAATGTTAAATTTGTAGTCTATGCCTCTTGTACGTACATATACATCCTTATAAAATGTAAAATTTATACGCCTATATAAATTATGGAAGGTTGGAATATACCTACGTAGTTATGTACGTACCCACCCACCAAAAGTCAGAAAATGTCCGTGGCCACTTTCTACGAAGTAGATAACTTTCGGATTATATGAGTACTTTGCATATTGCATAACTAATTTAAATACCAGGCGTTCATAAAAATCGACCCCCTTCTACCTGACTAGACGGTCCAATTTCGGTTTGGCTGTGTGAAAGAAGAATAAATGGATAATTCTGACCAAGGAGGGAATAAGGAAAACAGGAGAAGCTAGTGGATGAAAATAGAATAACAAGGTGCAGATATGAAATTGCGGTGAATTCTCCAAATGAGACGACATGTGCAGAGAAAATTAGATTCCAAGACACAGGAAATGGCTAATATATTGACAAGAAAGTCATTGTAACATAGGTTTGGGTTTTGCGGTTGGCAAATGTTTCGATTGGGTGGTACCTTGTATTGCATCTTTGTATACTGGGAGTCTCAACAAACAATGAGAACAATGCAAGTTTGTTGAGTCACCTGGTACATTGTATCAAGTTGAAGGTAGAAGTGTTCCAGGATAGAGGTGACAAGAAAGTCATTGTAACATAGGTTTGGGTTTTGCGGTTGGCAAATGTTTCGATTGGGTGGTACCTTGTATTGCATCTTTGTATAATGGGAGTCTCAACAAACAATGAGAACAATGCAAGTTTGTTGAGTCACCTGGTATATTGTATCAAGTTGAAGGTAGAAGTGTTCCAGGATAGAGAATGCTGTATAAATCATCATCTATACTCGGCAGGGATTTCTATTCCCCCCCTCCCACTCTCTCCTTTCTCCCTCTAGGTCACCTGTAGTCACACTCCCCTACTCTCTCACTCTTAGGTGTTTTTTATAGGAGTTTCCTGCCTTCCCCTTTTACCTTGGTGTTCCCTCGAAATGATTTACGATCAAAAGAAAAATGAGAGAGAGAGAGAGAGAGAGAGAGAGAGGGAGAGAGAGAAAATAGTACAGATCTCCCCTACTCTCTCACTCTTAGGTGTTTTTTATAGGAGTTTCCTGCCTTCCCCTTTTACCTTGGTGTTCCCTCGAAATGATTTACGAACAAAAGAAAAATGAGAGAGAGAGGGGGAGAGAAAAAATAGTACAGAAAAAATAATTCACCTCATTCCTCTTCTGAATATAAGTGGATAATGTTTCCTTCTCTCTCCTTTCCTCTTTTTGTCTTTCTCTCTCCTTCCCTCTTTCTCTCTCTTTTCCTCTCTCTCTCTCTCTCTCTTTGTACTCTCTTAGTGGATAATGTTTCCTTCTCTCTCCTTTCCTCTTTTTGTCTTTCTCTCTCCTTCCCTCTTTCTCTCTCTTTTCCTCTCTCTCTCTCTTTCTCTCTCTCTCCCTCCCTCTCTTTCTCGTTCCCTCTTTGTCTACTTTTCTTTCTCTCTCAGTCTCATCTCATCCATATTGTAATCTGAAACACATATTTTCCACATCATATACCGCATTGCTCGTCCCCTTCCCTTCGTCTCCCTTGTCTTTCTCCTCTACATTCCTATCCACCTTGTAGTTAGGTACATTTATGTATGCATCTATTGCATCTGTTTTGTTTAGATTATGGTTCAAAATAGGCTCCAGAAATTGATTTTTAAGAAATGTACTACTAGCTGAGCGGGTGGTGGTTGAAAATAAGTAAATAAGGAGCTTAATTAGGCTTGATTTACATTTACACCAGCGCAACGGAGTACTTTATTCGACGAGATTATACCAATTTTCTTCCGTTTGTAAACAAATCAGAATAGATTATGTTTGATTGTGGGTCAAGAACTCCTCTCTCTTGATGGGTTATCAAGAAAACTATCGGTTTAACAGTATTACACAAGCAAAAAGTACAAATCACTCTTGAAATCTTGACTGTTCCTTCGTTAATTAACTCGAGTTATCTACTCGAGAATCCGGAATTAGTAAAATTAAACTTTACCCTCTGTTAAACTAAAACTCCAAGTTCAAAGTCTCCTTCAATATAATTACACTTTGTGTAGTGTGCCGTCAACTAAGAGGTCTTTTAGTACTCCTTTAAGTCTCCTTCAATATAATTACACTTTGTGTTGTGCGCCGTCAACAAAGGGGTCCGTGCGTCAGTCTTATAATTTATACATGAGCCGCCACTTCCTCAGTATTCGAACCTGTCTGAAACAGACAGAGAAAATGCATCTAATGATGGCATGATTGGGAAATAATTAGGGTTGGGTGACAGAGAATGCCGTTATCCTGTCGACGCAATGTCCGCATAGGGAGGAGGATATGGGAAAGGCTTTATTCGTATCTGTGATTTGAACATGTTGGCTTTCTGTATGTTCACATACACAATATACATACTGGTTCAATGAGACACACAAGTCCTTTTGGTCAAGCATTAAACCCTGCTCAAGTCCTCTACTAATTATTTGGTCCGTATTTTCGAAGATAATGACCTTGAAGTTCCATACTTTGATTAGGATTTGAACCTACAATCTCCCACTTATAAGCATAACGCTGTAACCGGTATCGCTATTACACTTTCTTCGCACGATAAGTAAGAAAAAAGGAAACTTCTTTTTCGTAAAGGAACAGGAAAAGTGATCACAAGTCCTTCTCTTATCAGCGGTAAGCTCTGAAGCAAAATGCTGTCCTTTTTTGACGTTCCTACCTCGAAAAAGTGTGTTATTAAAAGAGAAATTTTATTTTTCTCTCCCGGTTTTTATCTTTCCCCCTTTTCTTTTCCCTGTTTCTCCTTCCTCTTCACACTCCTATCTTTCTTTCCTCTTTCCCCCGGTCCTTTCTTTTCTTCTTAAATCCTCTTTAATATATTTCATGACTAAGAAAACTGGGAAGGTATGACAACAATGCCACCGGTTGTCCCACTCTTTCTACCTCCCATCTTTATCCTTTCTCTTTCCATCTCTCTCCGTTCCTCCTTATTCTTTCTCTTTTCTCTGTCTTTTCTTTTTCCACATCACCTCCTCCCCCTTTTCTTTTAGTTTTCTCTCCATATTTTTCCTTCTCTTCCTCTCTTTTCTTCTTTAAATCTTTCTCTCACTCCGCTCTTCTTTGACTACTTTTTCTATCCTTTTCATTTCTCTGCCTTCCTCTTTCTCCTTCTTGGTTACTTTTCCTTCGCTTTCAAATAAAAGATTTTGTTTCCTCCCTTACCCTCCCCTCCTACTTCTCCTTTCTCCTCCTCCTCCACTTCCTAGCCTTCATTTTCTTGTACAAAAGTTGTTAAAATGTTCGTTTCCTTTTGCTCATTTTTTTTGTGCTTAAAATCGAAGAAATGGGGTGGTGCATTAGGCCAAGTTCCTTTCTATTTCGTTTTTCTTACATTTTGCTCTGGTGCTCATACATATGTACCTATTGCTCTCTACTATAGGTAGTTACTCAAAGTGCATAAAAAGCTCGTCCACTAAAACCTATGTAAGTAGTTCCCATCTCCACCCACCAAGTCGAGAAAGTTTAACACATACATCAGCGCAACTAAAGATATTATTGTAAATCATAGAACCGTACTTTTCGAAGTCAATAGTTTCACTAAAAAAAGTAAGTTTTGGCTTTTGTTTTCACACTCATGTTTTTGTCAAACCCAACTTTGTTTTTTTTTTTTATCCCAGAAAAAAGGTTTCTCTACGTTGTAGGTAGGTATAATATGTCCCTTATTCAACTTACTGGTCCATGAGCAAGTAGAGTCCTTTTATTATTACTCTTTTTACCTGCGTATGTTAGAACCGTTTTATTGTTCTCTCTCTCCCTTTCCTCTCTCTTTTGCCTTTATTAGCCCGTCCTTCCTTTATTATTACGATAGTAATAAAAAAAGGTATAAGGGACGGGCTATTGTATTCGTTTCGGTGTCTGTCTGTCCCCATAGAAAATCTGGTCGACCTATATATCAAATTAAAGGTCTTTTTACGAGGAAAACGAAAGTGGTGGTGCAAATTTTGTCAAAAAAAAAAAACCGTTTTTTGGGGGATTTTTTTTTTTTCACATTTTCTCACACAAATGGAGCTCTGATCTTGGAATTTGTCGCGACGACCGACCTATGAACTCAAAGCGAGAAACAACGATATATTTTGCTGTTTACATAACGAATACGTATGTTGTGTCTATTGTACTCCATGTAGAAAACTCGAGCTTGTGCTCATTGTATATGTATGCCTTCCTAACAACAAACTACAGTGTAGTGCCATTGTATGTTTTACTGAGTTTCCCTATTGTTGACTAGGTAGTTTTAGGGAGATCTAAAATCGGTTACGATTTACGTTTAGTTTTTCCTCTCCGTCTACTCTGTGACGAGTGTTGGTTACTTTTGGAGATGTACGAGTATACTTTTATCTACTTCTCAGGAAAACATAATTTGAGTTTTAGTATTACAAAGATGCAATACAAGGTACCACCCAATCGAAACATTTGCCAACCGCAAAACCCAAACCTATGTTACAATGACTTTCTTGTCAATAGGTATATTAGCCATTTCCTGTGTCTTGGAATCCAATTTTCTCTGCACATGTCGTTTCATTTGGAGAATTCACCGCAATTTCATATCTGCACCTTGTTATTCTATTTTCATCCACTAGCTTTTCTTGTTTTCCTTATTCCCTCCTTGGTCAGAATTATCCATTTATTCTTCTTTCACACAGCCAAACCGAAATTGGATTGTCCAGTTAGGTAGAAGGGGGTCGATTTTTATGAATGCCTGGTATTTAAATTAGTTATGCAATATGCAAAGCATTCAAGTGTTGACTAAGAATGTGTGTTTCAGTCGATTTTGAACTTTGAAATTTTGGTAAAGGTGAAGAGAAATCCAGGATCTAGTTAAGAAATCCGGTTTCAAAGTAAAAATTCGTCCTCTTGTGGTGCATTATCCGTTACGGATGTTGTCGACGAGCTTGGCAAGTTTGATTTTATTTACAGAAAGTAAAAGTTACCTTATGAAAAAAATCTCTTGAATACGAGGTCAGTACGAACTGCCACTGACCAGAGTAGTGTGAAAGGTTACATTTCATTTCACCCAGTACTTACGTGATGTGCTATTATTGTTATTGGAGGTGAAACATAGGAGTCACAGGAAGGTGGTGGAGATGTAGGAGAGGTTTATATTATAATGCTATTATAGCCCCTAATCCCTGTTCCCTGTCCATTTTCAATACATCAGGCCTCAATTATACCTATAAGTATACAGTTTGCATGGGCAGTTATACTTATACCTATACATTTTACATGGGATTTAGAACGTACTCGTAACACGAGCATTAGAACATCACATGGACAGATTAGGATATGGGGTTTATACTGCATTGATTGGAACCTTAACAGATACAGTTATGTCAGGAATTTCATCAAAAACAGGAGGTTTTTCAGGAGGTAGGGAGGTAGGTACAGATACCCAGAGTACGCAGTAAGCCCTAATTAGGTGCTATTTCCACACTAAATTCACAAGAATCGGTTTTATCATAAAGAGTCAAAATGTCTTCTTTTCGTGGAAAATAAATGAATAAGCAACTAATCTATGTTTCCTCATAATATCTCCGTAAATATGTAGAACCTCGTGTTTTCCATAAATCAAATTAATCCACTTTGAAAATTTCCCAAGCAAAGTTTCAAGTTTCGATGAAACAAACTGGGAAGAAGAGCTGCTTGTGGTTCTTCAACAGCTTGAATCATCAAATACACCATTCCAAAGTTTAAGAAGGCATTCCTCAAACCGACGACGTTAAGTGGCTTTTAACGATTTTCGTAGAAACTTTTTTTCATCTCCTATGTATTTTCTTTCTTTTTCATTTTCTTCCTCTTGAAAGAACAAACAGGAGAAAATAATCTTTCAAAGAATTCAAAGTCGTTCTTGTGTTGTGTAAAAATTTTGTTGTTGACGATATTCCAATGACTTCTTGATTGAGACCAGTCACATTCTGAATGATTTTCTTGTTCATGAAGGAGCGAATTTTCTTAATCACGCTGGCGCTGTGCTGCGTTGGGTGGTATGTGGGTCCACATGATTATCTAAAGTATGTAAATTATATTATAGTATGTAAATTATACTCGTAATTTTCTGCAAGTTCTGAGCAGTAAGTACTTCAAGTATTCACAACAATAATGATTATTATAAAACTCCATTCATTCAAGTGTCCACATCATCATGGTGTGGGTGGGGGGGGGGGAGGGGAACCTCGAACACTTTTGAAAGTTAAGAAGGGAACCGCAACGAAAAAAGTCTGGCCACCCCTGATCATGATAGTATGTAAATTATACTCGTAATTTTCTGCAAGTTCTGAGCAGTAAGTACTTCAAGTATTCACAACAATAATGATTATTATAAAACTTCATTCATTCAAGTGTCCACATCATCATGGGCAACACAGCAATACACACTACAAACATTCATTTTCTACGAGTCCCCACGGATGTTCTCAATACCAATGCAGCAATATTTCTCATCTGTGCTGTACACATGCCCTACCCCATTGTGTTGTACTCATATTACACTCATAAATAGTTCTCAATACTACCAATGCAGCAATATTTCTCATCTGTGTACACATGCCCTACCCCATTGTGTTGTACTCATATTACACTCATAAATAAAAAGATATGCAACCCTCAATGTTTCCCTGCATTGTCCTGTGGGAACACATGGCTTGTGATGGCCCGTAATATTACACTGCAGATATGTGTCTGGCTATAAATGAAGGGGCATTGCGTGTGCTTTTTGTGTCTTTGTGAAAAGTGTGCTCACGAGGGAATAATTGGGTTTGTGGCAATGTCAAATAGCTAACAATGGATCAAAATAAAAAGCATTATTATAACTACGAGTAAGTAGTTTCTGAATTCAAATCGGTTCTTTTTGTGTCTTTGTGAAAAGTGTGCTCACGAGGGAATAATTGGGTTTGTGGCAATGTCAAATAGCTAACAATGGATCAAAATAAAAGCATTATTATAACTACGAGTAAGTAGTTTCTGAATTCAAATCGGTATCGTCTCACAAGCATTTCAGTAGGAAAAATGGACACTCTAGTTTTACACCAATAAGAATAATCTCAATTGTCTTCCAGTGTTATTTTGGCGATAAAAACAAAGTAAATGGGACAAAAAACTTTGAATCCCAAGAGTGTCACCACAGTTTCTTCCATCTTTCCCACAATAACACTGAGAAAACATTTGGATAAAAATTAAACAAAAAGGAGCAAATACTGACACTACTTTCAAAGAAAATCAGAGCACCCAGTTGTTCACTAGTTGTCGAACACGATTTCTAAAGAGTTTCTCTTTCTTTATAAAATGTTCTCGCCCCCTTGCTTTTAAACTTGAAAGCCAGCGTGTTTGATTTTACCACTCCTCCACACTTCTTTTGTTCGTCCCACCCGTGTCCTAAATTTCCAACTCCTAAATTGAGAGGGGAGAGAGAAATCAGAAATCCACACTCCCTAAATTTTCAACGTAAAATAATTGCTTGAGGTAAATGATTTACGTCTCCTACTTGATTTACACCTACCTGCTCTTTTTCCAAATATTAGAATCCCAATTTTCTCCGGAAAGATTTACGCTTGAGCAGGTTTCAATAAACATCACCTTACACCTTGATTTACACCTACCTGCTCTTTTTCCAAATATTAGAATCCCAATTTTCTCCGGAAAGATTTACGCTTGAGCAGGTTTCAATAAACACCTTACACTGAATTCACACCGTGACCTTCGATATTTAAAGATGCCACCGCCACCAGAACCCACGTCTCTGCTATTTAGATAAATTTCGGGCTATTTATTTTGCCCTTTCAGCGAGCGAATCCATCCCGAGCACTTTTTTTCACTATTTATTTTTCCACTCCATTATCCAGACCTCCTCACTCTCAATCTAGAACTGTGTTTCTAGAAAAAAGTTATTTTTTCTCAATAAAGTACATTATCCACCACGCTGTGGTATAACCAGTGAAAAGAAAATATTGATTTCAGGTCGCTTTGTATCACTTCAGACTTTTAGACTGTAATATTCAGGAATACATGAATACGTAAGTTATGCTAACATAAATCAAAAGACAGTTATTCACCTACTTTCCAATTGAAGAAATTTGGAAGAGGAAATTTGAAAAGTTTCTCCCTGATTGATAAACAACTGATCTCTAATCAAGACAATTATCATAGGGTGTTGATCCCTAATCAAGATCACATTGAGTGTTAATCTAGCGAAAAACCCTGAAAGAACTTCCCTAGGTAAAAATCAATTTCTGGAGCCTAAAGCGAGAAAGTTCTAGGCGCACGGCAGTGCGCCAGGCCAAGTTCCGGCCTGAGCACGCCAGTGTGTATATTACACGAAGCATTTCGATTTAGATAACACTTCAGTCGATAATTTAGGACCGGTTTTAGCGTCACCTATGTTAAGCTACGCCGAGCAGGGCCAATAAATGGATGGGTGACTTAAACATGATATTGGTAGCTATTAGGAAACATTAAAAGGAATAAAGGGAGAACGGGCTCTAGTCTTGATTTTAAATCATTACATGTAAGTAAAATCAAATCAATAATAGTAATAAACTGAATATTAAACAAATTAGGTAGATACATAGGTACTGATTTTCTTTAACCACGATCGAATAAAATACGGGCAAAAAATTCCCGGAGGGACGGGCCCAGCTTGTTCTCTTACTCATCAATCGAAGCATTCACAAATAGAAAGTTCAAAAGGGACATAGTGGAAAGAGAAAGATTTGATTCGTAGAATATACTCGTAGATGTGAAAGAGGTAGATAGAAAATAGAAAAGAGAGAAAAAGTGTGAACATCAAAGAAAAGAATGTGTGAGAGGGAAAGAGAGAGCTATACGTGTCTTTGTCTTTAACACACGGATATACACTTGAGAATGGGAGATGAATAAGACGGAGAGAGAGAATAAAATAAGATATATTTGTCTTTGAGGGAGGAAGAGAGAGAGAAAAATGGAATCACTCAGTTGGATATATCTTAGGTATTTAGAGGAAAGATGTATTAGGTACTGGATACAAACAGTACCTTAGGCACTAAAAGAATTCCAAATTTATCTTTTATTTTAAAGTTCTAATCTTCCAATGATGTGTGATATTTACGGAGGGGGGGGGGGGGGGGGAGGAGGTGGAAAAGAGCTATTGATTGTGAGCTATAAAACAAAGTAGTAGCAATATACAATACCAATACTTATACCTACTGCCTCTCAAATTAGAGCTAGAAACGCTAGAATGTTGTGAAGACAAAATATCTCCGTGATTTCCCCCGGGAGCCCCTTAGCAAACTAAACGCTCCCTCCCCTCTCCCCTTTCTTTTCTCCCCTCCTTCCTCATTCTTCTCTTTATCTCCCATCCCTCTTCCTCTCTCTCCCATGTCCTTTAGTTCTGTGCCTTTTTTCGTCTCCATCTCTCAGCTTTTTTAATTTCTCCTTCTCCCCCATCCCTTTTCTGTTTCACTCCCTCCTTCTCTTTGATCTATCACTTTTTCTACAAAATCCATTTCCATTTTTACCTGCTTTCCTCTACACTCTACATCTGAATAATAACAACAGACGAAGAAATCCTTCTATTTTCTAAAATCTAAACTCAATATCCAAATACCTACTATTTTTTTTTTTTTTTTTTTTTTTTAAGAGGTTTGACAGAGGGAACTGTAACTCTAGGGTCTTATCGTCCCGAAATCGGAGAGAGAAGGAAGACAGGATAGGAGAAAGCCAGCCGTTCCGAGAACGAACATTATCCCATCAGGATAAAATCCGCCCCGGGCGGGAATCGAACTCGCGGCCTAGCGCTTACAACGCAGACGCACTACCAACTAAGCAGTTAGCTTAGTTGGTAGTGGCATCTCCTTTCTTTCTGCAAGTCTGAACTTTTCTGAACTTTTGCACTAGATCTTACATCCTGCTATCTGATGTTCCTTTTCAATTTTCTTTATCTTTACTTTCTTCACCTCTGCATCTCCTTTATCTCAAATCACCCCGATCTTTTGCTCCTTAACTCCCGTTTCCTTTTGTCTTAATTTCATAGCTTCCACACTAGATCTTACATCCTGCTATCTGATGTTCCTTTTCAATTTTCTTTATCTTTACTTTCTTCACCTCTGCATCTCCTTTATCTCAAACCACCCCGATCTTTTGCTCCTTAACTCCCGTTTCCTTTTGTCTTAATTTCATAGCTTCCGTTGCCATTGGCTCGGATCTAAATTACCCCCATGTTTCTGTCCTAAATATACCTCCTGTAGGAAAGTACCTACAACAAGTTTGTCGATATCAAAAAAGGAAAAGATGAGGAAGAGGAATCGGGAAAAGAAGAGAAAATTGGAGAGAAAAAATCATAATGAAAAATATCAAACTCAGGAAATTTGATTTCCGGCGTTCGAAGAAAAAAAGGAGTGGGGTAGGGAGAGAAAGAAATGGCAAAAAGGTAGAGAAAAAAAAAGGGTACACTTAAAATAGAAATAGGTAGGTATTCGGGGGAGGAATAGGGGGGAGCACTCAGTGATGTCTTCATTTTGAATTTGAAAGATCACTTGCAGCATCTTTCATTAGAAACGTGAAATGTGTGTTCTTGTACTGACATTTCCTTTCGTGGGTATACCAGCCCTTGGCAATAGAACATTTTGCAGTTTAGAAACGTCGACTTATTGATGGTAGGGGGGAGCACTCAGTGATGTCTTCATTTTGAATTTGAAAGATCACTTGCAGCATCTTTCATTAGAAACGTGAAATGTGTGTTCTTTTACTGACATTTCCTTTCGTGGGTATACCAGCCCTTGGCAATAGAACATTTTGCAGTTTAGAAACGTCGCCATATTGATGGTGACAATCGGTTGTCAGGTTGGAAATCAGGTGAACTCAACTCTCAGCCTTGTGACAAATTAAGAAGTTGGTTTTGAATCCCAGGTAAAAAGGAAAAGTTTCGTGAAACAGGCTGATTCTTTGTAATCTTTAGCTAGAGATTTTAGTTTCTTTGTCTAAATTCTAGACTTGTTTTGTTTGTGTTTCTAGTGTAATGAGAATATCCAATCCTATAACTAAACGTAGAGCAATCCAAGTATCCAGATTCTAAATTTCTAAACAGGGTCATTTAAATGCTTTATTTAAATCTTGTGGTTATGATGAGCCGACCGCAATTTAAACACCGTAGGTATTTATTAGCACAACAAAAAAGAGATCAAGGGGAATTTTCATCGAAAGAAAATATTCAGCATATGTGGGCAAAGAACGAAGGATAATTGAAAATAATCGTTCCATTACAAATTGAAATTCCTGGGAGATGTTCCACAATCCCGCCCACTTTGAAAACCGTCATCGTCAGCCATTGTGACAAAGGAGAGAATGAAAAGAGAATATAAATTCAAATGTTTTTATTATACTGGCGATGATGTTTGAACAAAATTCGAAAATAGGTTGTACAGAAGTTGCATACAAAAAAAGAATGCAATTTATTAAAAAAAGATGTAAATAAACATTTTTATTGTTGGTTGGGTTTTAATGACTGGCAAAACGGAAAAAAATTTGAAAATAAAGTCTGGCAATGAATTAGTATCTGCACTACAATATTCTTGGAATGGAAAATATGAAAGATATTATTGTTTCGAAAAATCCCCCTCGAGGTGTATTGTTCGGTCTTGCTTGGGATGACTACCTATTAAATTTGACGAGCTGGTTTAAACCCTTATGGCTAGATTACGCAGGGGAGATCCAATTATTTTGTCAGTTTCCATTGGAATTACAACTTACAGAAATGCATTTTGTCCAACTGGACTACTGGATGCCAGAGCTGTTTACACAAGGCCTATAGGTGGACTGTTTAATGACCTCGAGTATTACAGCTATTACATGATTATAATATTGATGTTATTGATGCAAACACAGTTTTACATTTAACCCTGGACCACCTCAACGATAAGCTTCGCAAGCCCGTAAAACGAACATCTCTCAAGTGGAACTCATTTTTCCAATACATAAAGTTATAAAAAGAGAAAAAAAAAAGACAATAAATAATTTATTGTTGTTAGGTTACGTTTGTGACCTCTATGCCCATAAAAAATATGGAAAAGAAGAAATTTAATGCCATTAAAAATACATTACCCTGGGAAACTATTGAATGGGGAGCATAAAAGAACGAGAGCAAAGTCACATCACAATGGAGTAATGGAAAATATTATGCTCTGGCAAAATTATCTGACAAGAGATACCAAGCTGATATTATCAGTGTCTGAAACATGATGGGGAACTTTTGCTGATATGTTGAGATTGAGAGTACTCAGCAGCAGTAATGTCTTCTACAAATTCTACAACGCCCAAATTCACTGGCTGATAGACGGTTATAAAAGTAACTAGAGGATTTGGAGTAGCAACCAGAAGGAAAAAACTAGCAATTAGCAAAGTGTATTTCGTCATGTGTCATTATTCACCATCATTATTTTCATGTCTCTCCCATGATTTGAACTGGGTAAAAATCGGAAGTAAAGATAATTATCTATTCATGAAGAGGTGTGAAAGTAAAAAATGTCATAAGTACTTTTACAATGGTGTGTTAGAAGGGTAGGTACACTTATTAGATAATAAATTCTACCTAAACGTACCAATACATGCTACAAGGTCACAAAACTTTCCGGAAAAGTTTGTAGCACAAGTATGTGCACATGAGCGTATAAAACAAAAGTGGAATATACACTTTGCGAGAGGATTTGAGAAAAGTATTAAAAATTTAATAATATTAAAAAACTTGTGTGGTTCATGCTGCCTCTTCAATTCTTTGTGCGTACCTGGATGAATTCGTGCGTTTGTTTGTCATTCGTAGCATCCCGTTTCTGTGCCCTGTTCATTCATGTTGTCCTCATCACCATCCTGATATTCCTAATCCATCTTCCAGGGAGGTGAACTTACCCTCTTTTTCCATCTTCTTTGCCCATCTTTTGTATACCATTCTGTTCCCCTGAAGGAGAAAAATTTCTCATGAAGAAAATGAACTCTTTGTCTAATTTCGCAGTTCTAGCCGGAACAGGATTCTAGGAAAGTAGACAAAAACGAAATTTCGAGACGAAAATACACCTCTATTAATTTGAATAAACTTCCACTTCCCTCCTAACTTCATTTTTTCTCCCTTCCTCGCCCCCTTTTGACCTCTTTTTTGCTAATTAAAATTGTCACACAAACAAGAGGAAAACAAAAGACTGTGTTGGGAGAAGACAAAAGCATGCATCCTGAAAAGAACCCAAGAGGTCCTTTCAGAGTACTTTGTTTTGGAAAATCAATATAAAACCGAAAAATACAGGGTGCGCCAGAAAAACACTGACAACGGCTCAGGGTGGGTGTAGATCTAATCATTTACAACAATAGGTCATTTTTATATATAGGTCATTTTTATAACTTTGGCTTCGTTTCCGAGAAATGTCCAAAAAACCACCTTTTAAAAAAATGCAGACCTTATGTCAGTTTTTAGGTCATAGCGTTTTCATTTTAATCGATAAAGTGTTTCTGTTAAAACCACGAGCCAGAGCATAAAATTTTGATCCGAATAGACCTGATCTATGATTTCCAAAGTTCAGGTTTGATGTGTTTTTTTAAACCTGAACTTTGGAAGTCGAAGATCAGTTCTATTCGTATCAAAATTTTATGCTCTGAACAGAAACACTTCATCGATTAAAATGAAAAAGTTATGACCTAAAGACTGACACAAGGTCTGCATTTTTTTAAAAGGTGTTTTTTTTGGACATTTCTCGGAAACGAAGCCAAAGTCAAGTGAAAACATAGGGGTAACAAGTGAAAACAAGGGGTAAAGGGACTTTTCAGTCCTATTCGGGCAGGATAAACAAGGTATATTCTATTCTATTCTACATACCTATCATTCTTTATCTGAAGCCAAAGTTATAAAAATGACCCACAGAAATGTTGTTGGAAATGATGAGATCTACCTACCCTGAGCCGTTGTCAGTGTTTTTCTGGCGCACCCTATATATCTGACAGTTTTTGGGGTAGGTAGAAAAAATAAAACAATATGATGCTTACAAGTTGGATTTAAACTCAAGCTCCCATCCCCTCCAACCCAATCCTACCAACCACTCTCCATCATGTTCTTGAAAGTTTGAAATTTATTGCAGCTTGAATGAAAATTGGAATTGTATTTCTATCTTACCTTATTGTACTCCTGTCTTCTCCTATATGTATCAAATGTATCTTTGGTTGGAAAGAAATTTGAATGCGGGCTTTAAATCCGTATTGAATGCTGGACTATTGGAGCGAGAAACGGTTTTATTTTTAAACAAATTCTCGGGTAATTGCAGCGAGGGTACTATCTCTCTTTTGTTTCTCTATTATGGGATAAAACAGTGAAGGATAAATTTATTTTTGAATTAGAACTAGCTGGTTCTTTATGGAAAGCATTGTGCGATACATTTAATATTTACATGTCAAGCTGACAGGCAGATATATTATGGTAGCATCTCGACATTCTCTACTAAAGTAGAACCTAAGTATTGTATGTATGTATTCCTCATTCCCTTCCCTCTATTCCTTATTATATTGTTCTTCCCTTTCCTTCTCTTATTCTTTGTGTTCCAGGAATGCCAACTTTTAATTCCAAAACTTTTAAATGAAAAATAACTTTACCGAAGACACAAGTGGTTGTTCTCAGCAAATAAAAGAGAACGCGGGAATTTTTCCCCGTTCCAAGTCAGCTTGTCAGCAAGTCTGCTTAGAGAACGAATACAACTGGATTTGCGTCAGCAGTCTGCTGAATTCAGTGCACAAGGACAATGTTAGAAGTTCAGTTTTCGACAGTAATATTCGCCCCCATTTCATACCCACACGTGTCGAAACCTTGCAGAAATGAAAGAAAAACAGCAAAAACGACTGACGAGTTCTCTTCAAAATTAATTAAAATCAATTCTCAAACTCTGATTGTTTTTCTTTTCAAATTTCTCTAGTAATAAAAGAAGAAACAGAACAATAATTGAATTTTCAGAACGTTGATTATGTAAACGAAATTGGAAACAACGTATTCCAAGTTTAAAAGCTTGTAGATGTCTTCATATTGGACCCATGTCGAGGGATTTTTGAAAGATGATCGTTTAGACAGGTGTTCTGAGTTTAGCATGTCACGGATCATATATCAGTATCTCGATTTGCTAATTTCTTTCTCTTTAATTTACTTGTAAATTGATCCCAAGACCTAGAAAACTATACCAGAAGGTATGTGATGTGTTCCAAAGTTCCAATCCATTGAGTGAAGTTGGAATTCAAAGAATCTCATTTCCCTCTCTTTCCTTGTCAATTTACCGGTTTCAACGAAGCATATGTTTCTCATGAAATCAGATTTTCATAAGAAATTTAATCGAATAGAAAGTAGAGCATCATTTAAGTACCAGCTTCAACAACGTCCAATGCTACAACATAAACATAAATGTGCATGTCATCTTTCAAAAGCGACGTACAATTTCGTTATCAAAGAAAAAAGAAATCAAAACTTTGAAAAAATGAACTTGAGAAACTTATTAAATTCAAGTTGTTGCAACAACTGTTATTATTGCCACTTTCATGTTGTATAATGTTGGAAATTACTTTCAAGATGGGTGATGAGACTCTTGAAGAAGTTTGTGTCAATGAAAATGTCAATTCCCTAGCACATATTGAAGCTATTGCTTTGGTTTATCATCCTTCGAAGTTGTAGCTCTATTTTGTCCTCTATAGATGTTTGCTGCGTTCCTTCTTGCTCGGTATTTCTCGGTCGGCATCATAGACGTCCATAAGATGTTATAAATAATTCATCCAAATTCTTCAAAATCACCAAATTCTGTACAATATGTAGGTAGGTAATCTGCTGATGCCCATATATATATTTTCAACATATTCTTTATGTGTCATGGTATGGTAGGTATACTTATGGTAAATGATAATGACTACCATACACCATAGCTGCTCCATAAGATGTTATAAATAATTCATCCAAATTCTTCAAAATCACCAAATTCTGTACAATATGTAGGTAGGTAATCTGCTGATGCCCACATATATATATTTTCAACATATTCTTTATGTGTCATGGTATGGTAGGTACTTATGGTAAATGATAATGACTACCATACACCATAGCTGGTGCCATTATCCTATCCGTTTGCTATTATTAGATGCACCTACGATATATTTACGAGTTTACCATGCAAATTTTTCCCGGAACGCGTGTAATCTGTATGATAATGAAAACCCTTATTATCGGCACGTATACGGAAAATGTAATTCCCATGCTCAAGTAAAAAGCTATAGATTATGGATTAGTGATGCAAAAGCAGTGAAGGATCGTATGGGAACCATCATGATCCGTGTTAAATTGGATATAGTGAGAAGCCTGATGGATTTGATGTCAAATGAGAGGCTTTCAAGCTTTGATTGGAAAGTTATCAAAGTGGAGAGATCTAATGTGACTTCTATGAGAATATTTGGGACATTTGGGACCATGTGAGAATAAATGGTGGTGAAATGTTGAAATTTACTACAATAAGCTACCCATTGTTGAATCTGGAATCCATCAAGAATTGTGTTTCCGTATGTGCTTACACCTCGTATCTTCTTGACTGTAGTAAATTCGAGAGCATTCATAATGGCTCTCAAAAGCTTACATGTGGGCTTTTTACTTAGGGCCGAATTATGGAATCGGAATACCCATTATGTGAAGTGACTATCCATTATGGTAATACCTCTGTATGTTGAGAAAATGCTTCACATTTTGTATACTTTTTGTGCCTTTCTTGTATGAAATTATTGGTGTTAAATCCGACCAAAATTTTGGGTGTTTGAGGTATTGCTATTTCATAATTCGACATTTCGACCTGCATGGTAACTACGTATCTATAGTCATACTCTTGTCATATTGAAATACACATAAAGTGTGTAATCGCCTAAGTACCTATACATCAATCTGCAAATATTTTGGCCTGTCTGCCCCATATTTTGGCTAGGGGTATAAGACATCCAAATTTGGTGATGCGCGGCTACAAGAACCAAAATGCAAGAACTCCTAGATGAGACAGCGTTTTTTTCGTCGTCAAAGCCTTTGCTGTCAAAACCTCCGCCGTGACTTACTTTTCTCACTAATGGAATAAACTCATTTTTCACGCTGCTGATGGTGCGTTTTTTTCTTCATCTTATTATTTCGGTGAATAAAAATTCAACTGTGGAATGAGGAATAGGAAGGAATGATGGGCGGGCGGGATGGAGGGAAAGCGACCTGAATTCAAATTAGCTCTCTTATCTCCCTCCCTTTCGCCTTCCTTTCTTCCTCCTTGGCTGTCTATCTTTGTTTTCTCGTCGTCTTAGGAGGCGACAAAAATTCAATACACCAGAATGGAAAAGTTCATCAATTAGGACGAGACGAGAAGTAAGGAGCGCTCTTACATCTCCGAAGGCTATTTTTCAAATGACTCGAGAAAATTTTCACTGACGATGACGACAAGTAGGTACATAGGTCGTTGGAAAAAATGCTGGTGGCATTTTTTCTTCTTCTTTCTTAATACCATTTCTCTCTCTCTTTCTTTTTTCTCTTTTCATCTTTCTTTTATTCTGTCTCTGTCTCTCTCTTTTTTTTTATCTCATTCTTCCTTTCCTTTGTTCTACCTATTTCTCTCCCTCTCGAGTATCGCTTTTTCTTCGCCTTCTTCCCTCCTTTGTCTTTTTATTTCCATTTAAATTATATGGCCAATTTGATTCTAAATTTGCAATGCTAGAAATAATTAAAAATACAATATACATAACATACTACTCGTAAAATCTACCCGTTTTTGTCCATATTTCCACATTTCACTCAGCCCTCTACCCAATGTCATATTTCCCTATATATATAACATAAGGCGCACCTAACTACCTATATGGAAAAATCAGGTAAAATGGAAAATCTACATACGTAGTGGCGTAAATATTGAATTTCTAATATTTGGGTTTGGGTCGGATGGAAAAATTATGTTTTGGGCTCCACAGAAAGGTTGGTGCGTGGGCAGGAGTGTCGTGGTTTGGGGTATACAGTTGGGGCAGGTGTAAATGAAAATTTATGACTCCATTGGGACTTTGAGATTGCTAGTTTTTTACATTTTCCTCTTCTCCCTCCTCTTTATTCTCCTCTTCCTCTTTCTTCTTCCCTCCCCTATCATTCCTCTCTGTTTGTTTCTGTTGGGAATTGCCAATGCCAACATTTTGCGAGCTTTTTTTTTACTAATAAAAATATCAATATCCCAATATGTAAATTCGCTGTGCGAGAATGGCTCTAGATGGGCTAGAAAGTATACTTTTTTGTGTGAAAATTCATGTTAACCCATTTTATATTATTGTTTGTTTCAGGTAATTGACCCATTCGTTTTCATATTCTGAGAATCAGTCCAAGAAGATAGTTGTGAGTTTGTAGCAGGTATGAATTTATTGTTGTTTTGGTGAGTTTTTTTTTCTGTAACAGATTGTGATTGAAATTAAATTTATAACCACCTGCCTTGATAGCGTATATAGGTATCAAGAGCTCGCGGGTTTGAGTCCCAGGCAAAACGAAGATATTTACTAATATTTTATCCTCAAATCCTCTGATAACTACTATTGCTGACACCAAGTTCTCTCGGCAGAACAAAAGCCAAGTAAAAGACAAAAAAAAGTCGATTTCCCTCTTTTCTCTTTCAATCTATTTTCTCGCTCACATTTTTTTCAAAGAAAATCTCCTCTCGGAAAGTATTTTTCTACGTAGGTACTTAGGATTCAGGTCTCCAAGGTACAGGTCTCCAAGGACAGACAACTTTTACACCTTCGCTTCTCTCTCTCCCTCCCTCCCTTTACCTCGTTCTCTCTCTCTTTCTCACTCTCTCTTATCTTTAAAATCTAGTATCAGTTTATGAAGGAGAGAAAAGTTTGTGAGAGATAAAGGAGAGAACGAAAAAGAGGTAGAGAAAAACAGCGAAAGAGAGAGAGAGAGAGAGGGAGAGAAAGGGACAATCTTGTTTCGGAAGAGATGTGGGAAAAATAAATTCTCATCAAATTTATATTTAGAAAACAAAGTATGAAAACTGCCTGGGGAGAAAAATTCATGTCAGGTAGCGAAAAAGAGAAACAGAGAGAGAGAGAGAGAGGGAGGGAGGGAAAGAGAGATAGGGGGGGTAAGAGAATGGAGGTAGAGAGAGAGAGAGAAAGGAAGGGAGAGAGGGAAAGAGAGATAGGGGGATAAGAGATGGAGCATATAAGAGAATAGAGGAAGAGAAAAAGAGAAGAGGCCATGTAGAGTAGGTGTCGTTAATGTGTTTCTGGAGTGACGAGAGAGGGTAAAATAAGGATGAGAAACAAATCAAAAGGAGGACACCGTGAGAGGAATCTGACTTTCACATACTTTCTCTTTTTACGGAGAAAAAATTCACAGGCGACCTCTCCTATGAGGGAGAAGTTAAAAAAGGGAGAAAAAAAAAAAAGGTAAACGTAAAAATATGTAGTGCTGTTTACTCGAAGGGGCATATTACGGGCTGGGCCACATGACACATGACTCTAATGTAGCGAAAATGGCAGTGAAATACTCATCTTTACAGGAAGAAAAAAAAAAATCAATTTTGATTTATTCCACCTCCTCATAAAGAAACTATGCTACTTATTGCCCCTTATACTGCCCACTCTGCCCAGATTTTAAAGATCAAAGGGAGTACGAGAGAGAGAATTTCTGTACAGAGCATGAAATTACTGCCCGGGGCATCTTTAACATCAACTCGTCATGTACACCAGGAAAAGAATACAGCGCACGAACGGACGGGTAAGCCAGGAATACAAGGATGAAGGTACTCAAACAACATAGCTTCAGGTTTGGGTTGAATTTGAAATTTAATTAATAATGATAAATGAAAAGAGACGTAAGTCTAGAAATGACAGAGAGAGAGAAGGGAGAAAAAAAAGGGAATTGTGGTGGGGAGAGAACTGAAAAAAGGGAGGTACAGCAAGCAAGCGAGAGAGAGAGAAAGAAAGAAAGAGAAAAAGAGAGAGAGAAGGATGCAGATAGTCAGTGGAGAGAGTGAAGAAGGAAGGGAGAGGAAGAAGGAGAAATGAGGAAGTCAGGGGTATGGATGGATAGTAGAAGAGAGAAAGAGAGGAAAGGATAAAGGGAAAGCGAGAGAGATGGATGTGTAAGAGAGGAGTATACAGAAAGAATGAATGACATATTTTATGAGAAAAAAGGGTCAGAAAAGGGAGAGAAGCGAGGAAATAATTGATGCCTGGTAAGTTCGTGATAAAGCAAGAGAATAAAAGTACCTATTTTATTATTATTATTTATTACCAACGTATAAATATACCCAAGTTTATGTGCCAGCTGTATTCAGGGTTCAGGGAATCAAATTATGCACCTTTTACTTTCTATGTTTACGACGATAACTCAATTTTATGAAGACATACTCATTCTAATCAGGGCTCCATGTGTCAGTAACCCATGACAAATAGAATCACGATTGGCGATTTTAAATTGCTTCCTCTGAGTCGGATCAAAATAACACCTTTTAAATCTCAGTTAGCCAAAAATAACCCCTCATGTAAAGATAATCTCACAAAAATCTCCTACAGTTAAATCACCTCAAAATAATTTATCCTCCAAGCTCAAGGAACTTTAGACCTCTCCAGCAAGCTTAAATGACCTCCTAAATGTAATGACTTCAGTCACTCAACTCTGTGAACCTTGGAGAACCCTCCACCCTTCAAGTCCCAAGTCGTGCTTTGCTGTAATTAAGTCATCTACAACGTTTTGTCTGGAGAGGAAAACAGATGGAAAGAGAAGAGAGGAAGAAGCTCGGATTTCAGCGAAAGAGCTCAAATCTCAAACTTAACACGAAACACACAACATGCACACACACACACGATTTCGTGAGATGCTCTCAAATTTATCAAGAACCAAGAACAGAAACAAGGAAAACGATTTTGTCACATGCGAGAAGAAGATGAAAAGAAGGATGGGAAGGCGGAGGAGGAGGAGGAGAGTGAGGAGACGAAGGAGGGGAAGAAGAAGAAGTTGAAGGAGAAGAAGAAATAAGAAGTTGAAGGAGAAGAAGAAGTTGAAGGAGAAGAAAATCTCTGTGATGCCATGATGTGTGAAGGCTGAAGGATGTCTCGCTATACCAGTGAGAACGTAGTCTTACAAAGTGGAAAAAGTTGTTCTTTAACTTTCTGTTGTATTGTTTAGAGTCTTTATATGAAAGTTGTGTCTCTCTCTCTCTCTCTCTCTCTCTCTCTCTCTCTCTTTCTCTCTCTCTCTTTCTTCCTCCCTCGCAGCTCGCTCTCCGTCTTTCTCTCTCCCTCACTCTTTGTCTATCCCCTACCGTTCTCGCGTCTTCCCTTTTCCCGGTTCCTCTTTTTCCAGTTCTCTTCCTTTCTTTTTATTCTCTCATTTTCTCTCTCCCCTCCCGTCTCCTCCTGTCCCTCTCCCTTCCTCTTTGTCTATCCCCTTTCCCTGTTTCTCTTTTTCTCCATTTCCCTTACAGAGAGCCCTTCTTCTCCTACCCTCTCTCCCTCATTCCTCTTTCTCTCCTGTATTTAACATTTTTAACTTGGTCCTGGGTACTTGATCTGCATTTAAAGAACGAATTTTCTTTCCTTTCAAATAGGCAGATATAGAATTCCCAGTTTACATACAATACGAAGATACCTGATACGTATAGAAATCTCAATTCATAGGCATCTCTTGTCCAGGACAAATAAAAGTAGGAATGAAACTTTTCTTCCATTGGTTCAAAGTCCATCCACATTATTTTTATAGGTCTAGCTATAAAATAATTTTATTGTCTGTACCCCGGACAATAATAATAACCTTAGGACTAGGAAACGAACGACCCCTCTCTGTCTGATCCTAAATCGTAATCCCACCCTCCTGCCCGAATAGGACTGAAAAGTCCCTTTACCCCAGCAGTCTAAACAAGGTCTCGTATATTTGATGGGTTAAAAATTAATACATGGAAATTGATGTCTTTCAAGTCTAGAAAAAGTTCTAAAAGAAAGGTCCCATCTTGCACGAAGCTGTACAGGAAAACAGAGATGGAACAACAGAATTACCCAAATTAAAACAGAAAAAACTTCGGGAATAAAAGTAATAATAATTAAAATGTACTTCTCCTGTAAATCTGGAACAACTTTTTCTTGAATTACTTTTGTACAACTTTCTTCAACAAGAGCTGTCTAACCCTGGGGATATGGAATGTTCGGGGGTGCCGACAGCTTGATTGGAATAATCAGAGTTATAGTCACTTTGCTGTTAGATACATAATAATAGGACAAGAGTCATGTCCTTGAAAACTTTGTTTTGTTTTTACAATTGGAATGTTCGGGGGTGCCGACAGCTTGATTGGAATAATCAGAGTTATAGTCACTTTGCTGTTAGATACATAATAATAGGACAAGAGTTATGTCCTTGAAAACTTTGTTTTGTTTTTACAATCCAGGTTTTGATGACTTTGGTGCATCAAAACACAGAAAGAAGGAAAAACTACATAGGGGAAAAAGAAAGAAAATAAAAGAACTTTGTTATGGCCAACTTTCTTGAAACTGCCCCCTTGGGAAAGGATCGGTCCGGCATGGATTTGTAAAGCTTTGGCCAGTTCTGCTTCACATTAAGGACTGAGGACTTGTTGTACCGCTCCAAGTTATTATAGGTACCTAGAGAACTGTGACCAGAAAGTTTTCTTATCTCAAAAACAGGAGGTACTTGTTCAAGTCGAACTTATTTCGTAACTTCTGTTTACTTTATCTAGATTTTTTAAGGGGAAGAACTTAAGTCATCTCCAAGATCCTCTAAACAGGATTTTCAGACTTAGGACACTCGAACCAAAACAGTCGCTTTACGAAAACCCAAGGATACACTATAGTCAGTGGAGAGAGTGCAGAAGAAAACAGAGAGAAGGAAGGAAAAAGGGAGAGGCAGAGCTCTTACCCAGACGACTGTAAAAAGCTCTTAGTCGATGTAAACAACCTCACCTCAGTATAGCGGTTAACACAGCGGATTTTGGAACTGACATCTACATAGAGGTGATTGAGTCCAAGTTAAAGCTTAAAGTTGGTTGGGTGGAAGAGCTCACAGTGTGAGAATCCTGCCATTAAAGCATTAAAAAATAAATACATAAAGTTTAGCATAATGTATTAAGAAGAAGAACTAAACTGCTGTTGCCAATAAATCGCCAGATGTAACCTAAGAGAGATTAGTCGAGGAACCACATTTCTGATAAGCTGATAACTTGTTAAGTATTACTTGAAGATTAAACACACTAGAACTTCCTTTCCCAGAAAAAAAAACCCTCCACAACTTAAGCCAAGGTTTAGTTTAGTTTAGTTTAGTTTCCCCTTCAAATACCCCAGGGAATAAAGATGGTATGTTGCTTGAATTTGAATTTCAATTATAATTCATCATCCATCGTACAGCTCTCGGGTTGTTTCGACTTTGGAATTTGAGCGCAAAAATGATCTTTTTTCCACCCTTTTCTCAACAGAGTCTGGATTGGACTGTGAAGAATGTGAAGTCTCATTTGAATAAACGTCAATTTATTAACGGAACTTTATAGAATTTCTCATTCTTTCTTTAGTTTTATTACAATTCCACCGGATAGAAGATAGAACCCATAAAAATACATAAGTTGGTAACATGCAACATGGAGTTCAGAGTCTGGATTGGACTGTGAAGAATGTGAAGTCTCATTTGAATAAACGTCAATTTATTAACGGAACTTTATAGAATTTCTCATTCTATAGTTTTATTACAATTCTACCGGATAGAAGATATGTAGAACCCATAAAAATACATAAGTTGGTAACATGCAACATGGAGTCCCAATACGCTCAGTAGATACTTTTGTAGATTCGTAGAAGCTTAACCCGTCCTCTAGGGCTATTTGTCCCTACACATAAGCTCATACGAAGGGGCAGCTGTTTACTGTTCAGAGATAGAAAACACCAAACAGGATTGTGAATATTGTGATGGAAAATATCAAATTTAATAGAATTGTGGTGGAAAACACCAAAATACCAAATAGAATATTCATACTGAAATCGAATCTCTCACGTAGGATTCTGTTCTGCTGGAAAGCTGGAACCTGTTCTCTTTATGAAATATTCCCCTGGACATAACAGACTACTTCTCTCATTCCCTAACTCCCTTTTTTTCCTCTCCCTCCCTCTGTTTCCTTCCCTCTCCCTCCCCTTACTTATTTCCATCCTCTCCCTAAACCACCTGAGGTGAAATTAAAATAATGGGTTTTCGAAATGGAAAATCGAGATAGGTTGGTACTTCCACACCTATGAGTACCTACTCCAGAATATGGAAAATAAACAAAAAATAAAATGTAATTAATCTTCTATATTTTAAACACATAGGTACCTATCTACTATTCATAATCATTATTTTTGGTATACTCACACACTATACATAAAGCTTGATTTCGGGTAGGTATGCGTATAGTATGAACTGTTACCGCAAGTACCCCAAAAGCTGTCGATTTCTCAAAATTTCCCAGCACTAGTTCAAATCCAACTACTAATAAATCAACTAATAACTCTGGAATATTTTTATCTAATAACCCTGTATTGTTATAATGCCTAGAACCTGATGGTTATTACAGGGGTACAACCTATCCATTAATCTTTCAAGCTGTCATCAGCAATTTTTGCCAACTTTTCGCCTCCTCTCCCTCTCCTCCCTTTTCTGTATTGTATTGAGTAAATCGACCCTTTCAAGTTATACGGTCGTATCAGACTTCACTAAACCTCAGTGGTCAGTCAGTAAAAAAAAAAAAGAAATCAATAATAAAATAATAAAAAAAATCTTAATTTTATTAAATTAATAATGAAAATAATAAATGAAGGTTGGGTAGAAGAGAACGTATTGTTCGTAATCTTTCACCTTTAACTATTCTCGGAGTTGTTTCGAAAATTCAACCTGATGGTAATACCAGATGGTGGAAATTTATTTATTGTTTATTGCTGAGTTTTGAAATTAACGAAACTTTCTTTTAGAATGAAAATATACAGACATAGGAGTCAAGGTATGATGTAGGTAGGTAATTGTTTTTATTTCCAATGATTTCATAATTTAAACTTTGTTTTTACTTTCTTAGTTGTTACTAAGGCACCTCTAATAAATACCTCGATTACTGACCAGGTACGTAATGTATGCACAGGGGGGGAAACTATCTTGGAAAGAAAAAGTATAAACAAACAACTTTAATTACTTCACTGAAGAATTAAATTAACGGAAGATTTGGTGCTTTTGGTTGTTGTGGTTATTGCTGCTGAATTTTCATGTAAATGCGGATGGGAAAAATGAAGGGTACTAATAGAAACTAGAAAACTTCCCCTTTTACACATACTTTGAAAAATTTCAAGCACATTTCCCTAAGACCCTGACTCACCTGACTGTATAACTAACCGAATACCCAACGCAACGCTTTCAAATTGTGTTTTGTTCAAATTTGTTACCGAATACGGGTTATAGTCACAGTAGAGGAAAATCAAAGAAGTTGTACCGCTATAAGTTTAGTATTACAAGCACTTATTCCAATTTCCTCTATAAGTTTAGTAGGGAAAGTTGAGAAAGTGGAAGAGTGGAAAGAGAAGAGAGGAAGAAGCTCGGATTTCAGCGAAAGAGCTCAAATCTCAAACTTAACACGAAACACACAACATGCACACACACTCGATTTCGTGAGATGCTCTCAAATTTATCAAGAACGGAAACAAGGGAAACGAGTTTGTCACATGCGAAAAGAAGATGAAAAGAAGATGGATGGAAAGGCGGAGGAGAAGGAGGAGACGAAGGAGGAAAAGGACTAAGAAGAAGTTGAAGCCATGATGTGTGAAGGATGTCTCGCTATACCAGTGAGAACGTAGTCTTACAAAGTGGAAAAAGTTGTTCTTTAACTTTCTGTTGTATTGTTTAGAGTGTTTACGAAAGTTGTGTTCAAGATGAAATGAAATGACAACGGAGAATTTTGACTGGGTGCACCCGAAAATGTTCATTTCTTCTCGAAGACCTGCCCTTGCTTTGTGTAGGCGCGAAGGTTCGAGTTTGAAAACCAACGCAGAGAAATGGAATTTCCCAAAATTTCTTTGAGACTAATCACAAAATGATTTGAGCACAGTAGTTTAGAGCTCTACGGGTTTGTCTCTACGTCAAAATTGAACCAACCATTCTAGAGTTATACAGAAACAAACAAACTCACAAAAAGATATTAGACTAAATGAAAATGCTCCGAGTTAAAAAGAGGAAAGGATCACTCATAACTCTCACAAGCATTTGTGAACCTTTCCTAGGCGAGTAATCCGACCTGGTGGACGCCATTCCATTCAAATAAGAACAGGAACACCCTATATAAAGCGATGTTGGGAATAGTCAACTCCTACTCTCTTATTGACAGCAATCACAGTCTAAATAAACGCTCCTGCCAATCGTTTTTACAGCCATGTGGCATGTCCTCATTCAGCATTTATTCTGGAGACTGCTGGTGTAAAGGGAATTCTTAGTGTAAACAGCAAGTTACTTTTGGTGATATATTTGAAGACAGACACAATATACTTTCTTCAACCAAAAGAATATACCTAATACTTCAAAAAAGATTTCTATAATTTTTTCAAGGAGTGTAAAAACGATAGATATGCAGAAAATCAGGCTAACAATATGATACCAAATCTTGTTTAGTTTAAATTGCAGGCTTAGAGCTGAACTTTTAAGGGTAAACTACTAATTATTAAAGTAATTTGAGTAGGCACAGAAAAATCGAAAAATGTTAAATTACAGTTCTTTTTACCTACCTATACCTAGTACTGATGAGGTCACAAATACATATTTCCCTCTCCCCCCCCCCCCCCAATATTGAAGCAAGGTTGCTTGATACAAAAGACATTGCTTATACATGGGCAGTGGGTACCGTGTAATCTATTATTGGGATATAACTTCAGTGAAAATAACTGATAAAAGCATTTGACATCATAACCGTACAACCTAAGTGTTTTCAACATGACGGCTTTACCTTTGATTTTCTTAGCATCAGCCAGGCTGCAAAGTTTAGCGTACACTGGCTTCTTGGTCTGAACTATACGGATCACTTCAGCCTCTGCTTTCTTTACTTGGTCTGCTGTCATGGCACCCTGCAAATCTCTCTCTCTCTCTCTCTCTCTCTCTCTCTCTCTCTCTCTCTCTCTCTCTCTTTCTTTCTCTCTGTCTAGTTTATTCTTCCCCTCTTCCCTGAACTTTTTTTTTCTCTCTCTCTCTTCTCCTTCCTGTTTTATCAGTCCCTTTCTTCTTTCTGTTTTCTCATTGGTTTTTATTCTTCCCCCTCCCACTTTCCTCATTCTGTCTTCTTCCTCTTTTTTCAGCTCATTCTTCTCTATCCCTGTTCTTTTCTCTCTCTCGTTATCAGTCTCTCTCTCTCTCTCTCTCTCTCTTTCTCTTCTTCCTCTTTTTTCAGCTCATTCTTCTGTATCCTTGTCCTCCTCTCTCTCCCCCCCCCTCTCTCTCTCTCATCTCTATTACCCGGAGCAGTTAGCTCCATTACAACAAGTTGCACGTGTTCCGAGGAAAACGAATCTTATCTGAGAATTCAATTAGTTCTGATCAGTTTATCTTTAGTCGAGCTTTCTCAGAAATTGATGAGTTTTGTGACGAAAATGTTTCAATTTCAAAGGTTGGATGAGGATATTGTCATATTAAGACTCATCAAGAGGTATGTTGAGCCTCAAAGAGATTAAAAAGAAATTGATGTCTTCCTCTCCCCTGAACTTTTTTTTTCTCTCTCTTCTCCTTCCTGTTTTATCAGTCCGTTTCTTCTTTATTCTTCTCCCTCTCTCTCTCTTCTTCCTCTTTTCTCAGCTCATTTTTCTGTATCCTTGTCCTCCTCTCTCTCATCTCTATTACCCGGAGCAGTTAGCTCCATTACAACAAGTTGCACGTGTTTCGAGGAAAACGAATCTTATCTGAGAATTCAATTAGTTCTGATCAGTTTATCTTTAGTCGAGCTTTCTCAGAAATTGATGAGTTTTGTGACGAAAATGTTTCAATTTCAAAGGTTGGAAGAGGATATTGTCATATTAAGACTCATTAAGAGGTATGTTGAGCCTCCAAGAGATTAAAAAGAAATTGACATCTTTCAAGTTTTTTTTTTTTTTTTTTTTTTTTTTTTTTTCCACGAGGAAAACTTTTGCTCCACTCAGGGTTCTTGAAGTTGTACCTCTATAAGTTTAGTACTCCTCTCTCGCTCTCTGGACTCTTGGTTTTTCACTTTTCCTCCTTCTAATCCGCTCTCTCTTATTTCTTCCTCAACCTAGCCTCTCGTTCTCTTTTTCCAACCGGTCATTTTCTTTTACATCTCACCTCTCCTTCCTTTACAATCGGATTGTGTTAATCTTCTTTCCCTCTCCCTATCCCTTCCTCTTTCATTCTCTCCCCCTCCCTCCTCTTTGTTTACATAAATACCTATTTCTCCTTGCTATACAATGTACAGTCAAACCTGTCAAAGTGGGAAATCTAGATAACTGGGAAAAAAATCGTGGCCCCTTCAAGGCAACCGCACTAAGTAGGACACTTTTTTAACTGGGAAACCTGGATAAGTGGGAAAAAATTGTCGGTCCCTTGGATTCCCACTTAGACAGGTTCGACTGTAACATTCCAGTGTATACCTATATGTTATGGAGACAATACAATAGATGAATAGAATATACAGTGTACAAATCCACATACAGTACAATAGGTACATGGTATAGATACAATAGTTACCTACACTCGGCTTAGTGGTATATTCGGTGTCCTTTAATGCTAATTAGAACACCGCATAATAGGCTTAGCAGGGTTCCAAATTGATTGGGAGTCCCTTGATGGGACAATTACGGAGAGAGAGAGAGAAAGGGAGAGAGAGAGGGAGAGAGAGAGAGGGAGAGAGAGAGGGAGAGAGAGAGAGAGAGAGAGAGAGAGAGGAAGTCCGGGATGAAAATATGTGCCTTAGTAAGTTGCACAAAGGAAATAATGTCTTTCTCCTTTCTCCCCATGGTAGTTTTCATCCTCTTCTCTACCTCTATGCTTTTCCATTTCTCTCTTCCCCTTTCTGTTCTTCTGTCTTTGTTTTCCTCCTCTTTCTTTTCCTCCCCTCTTAACCACTTCCTTTCCATCCTCTCTTCCGCTCTCCCACCCTCTTGATTTCGCTATTACTCTCCTCTCTCTTCCTGTCTCTCTCCCTCTAATCTCTTTTCTTCCATCACCGACCACCTTTATGCCTCCTAATTTTCTCCCCTCTCTCCCCTTTTCTGTTCTCTCACACCCTCCTCTCCTTTCATTCCGTCCCTTACGACCTCTTTCCCTCTCTACTCTCTTTACATCTTTCCCTTCCTTACCACCTCTCTTCCTCTCTTTCCTTTTTGCCTATCCTGTCCTCTCTCCCATTCCCTCCCTTACCAACTCTCTTGCTCTCCTCTCTCTCTTTCCTTTTGCCTATCCTATCCTCCCCCTCTCTCTCTCTCTCTCCTCTTAACTTTCTCTTCGATGAGAACACATGATTGACCCCCTCACAAAACCCCTACGGAAATTCCGGTATGGAATTCCTATTGTTCTATTTTGAGGTCCATTTACTGCGGGAAGATAGGGGAAATTAGTGAAGATCCTCTCAAATGTGTCCATGCATTCTATTCTGTACATATACGAGTATAAATATGAGTCAATGTACGTGGGTTTTTGGAGAGTAGGGCCCGGGGGAGGTGAAAGAAAGGTGCACTGAGAAAAGAATAAGAGAGAGAGAGAGGGAGGGAGAAAGAGAGAGAGAGAGGGAGGGAGAAAGAGAGTCTCTCTCTCTCTCTCTCTCTCTCTCTCTCTCTCTCTCTCTCTCTCTCTCTCTCTCTCTCTCTCTCTCTCTCTCTCTCTCTCTCTCTCTCTTGGTGTTCAGGGGAGCATTGGTTTATTGGGCCGACTTCACGCGGTGAAAAAAGGTCATATGTACCACCAATTTGTTAATATTTCTACACATGTAGTACATAGTACAAAGTGGGTAGTACAGAGTTGTTCCCGGAACAGACCATTATTCTGCTAAAGGGGGAGGGGAGGATCCGACTTTTTTCCCTTTTTGGCCGTCCCTTGAAATCTTGTCTATTTTTTAATTAAAGGAAAGAGTCTGACGATGAGGTTCTCTCTCTCTCCATGTCTTTTATTTCTTCTCCCTGGAGTAAACTGTTGCTCTCATATTACACAGGAGGGAGGGAGAGAGACAGATAGAGAGGAAGGGTGGGTGAGAGAGAGAGAGGTATTGATTCTACTGGTACATCATTATTGTTGACATAAGCGTTTCTTCAAGAGTTGTCCTTGAAACTTGAACTTTCCCTGTCGCGTATAATATCTCTAGTAGCGCGGTCAAACTTTCTTGACTTGGCGGGGCGGAGCGCTACCGCGCTCCTTAATGCTATAAGAATAAATTTGTACGAAGGAACTCATACAAGGAGAGTATCTTAACCCCTAATAATAAATATTTTTTTTTTTTTTTTTTTGAAACTTTAATTGTCTTAAGTATGCAATTATGCATACTTGTCACAAAAAAGTCGTTCTCAGAATAATAGACCTAGCTAAATTTTATGACTTGGAATCAAACCAACAACCTCCAGATACGGATTCTACCTAACTGAGGTTGAAATCTTCCGCTATTTGGAATTCCTAATTTAGTTCTTTTTCTTATTATCTTCAGGCTTCTATGTTTTATGACTAAGCGCAAATCCACTTATTCTCAAATATTCAAATCTTTCACTTCTCTTGCCCCCTCTCGTCTTTCCTTCATCATTTTTCTCTAATTTTCTCCCCCACCTATTTCTCTCTCTTTCTTTCTTTCTCATTTATACCCATTTCTTCTTCTCCTCTTCACCCTTTTTTCTCTTTTCCCTTCCCCTCAATATCTCTCTCTCTCTCTCTCTCTCTCTCTCTCTCTCTCTCGCGTTTTCTAGCTTTTCCCTTTTCCAATGCTCAATTCTCTCCTCCTCCCTCCATTTTCTCACTCGTTTTGCCACCCCGATTTTATTCGTTTTCACCTCCCTCTATTTTTATTCCTCTTGCTCTAACGCAAACAGTAATAATCTACTGTATTTTATTTCTTTATTCCTCCTCTGTATCTATAAAATCTATTGGTAGCTATACACTACGTATAAAATATGTAGATTCGTCTCCCCGTCTGACTTTTGTACCATAGGACTCCGGTGGTATTTGTAGCTTAAATACTTAGGGCTGTCGCTGTAGCTGTAGTTCCATACGAATTCCCGAGATCCTCTATTTTGGGGCTCAAGCTTACCCATCCAGATACACATCTCTCTCAACAGTTCTTACTTCGTTAACCATGAAAAGCTTGAATAAAAGTCACTAGGTAGGTGGAATTGTGTGAGTACTTGAACTTTGTTTTGATTAATCATGTACATATTTGTTGTTCCAAAATTGAATAGTTCATTCAATGAATGAACTTTGTTTTGATTAATCATGTACATATTTGTTGTTCCAAAATTGAATAGTTCATTCAATGAAACAACAAACTTGGAAAAAAAAAAAAAAAAAAAAAACTTAATTTGAATATTTTATCATTTTTGTTTTGGCACACCCTGAATAAACGAGTACGGCGGGATTCCATCTCTAGGTACTCTGGGGAGTCTGATGTATTCCACTAACATAGTTGTGGTCGAAAGAGAGAGAGAGAGAGAATGAGAGTAATTTGTGATATAGGTAGAAAGTAGAAAGAGAGATAGAGAGAGATAGGGAGGGAGAGAGAGAGATAGAGAGAGGGAGAGAGAGAGTTTCTGCAAGTGAGAGAGGTGGATGGCACTCAAATTTAACCTGTGGAGGAGAGGGAAGTTTCTGTGGTTACCTTCGAGTATCCATTTGTACCTTTGTACTCAGGGAAGCTCCTGTTTGTTGGTAAATAATGTTCTCCACAAAAGTCCTTTCTAGCTTTCTAAAAGCAAATAGGAATGGGACAACGTGTACACCATTATCTACCTTCGTAATAGTTGCTTAGTCAGAATTACAGATCTACACTGAGAGAGAAAAAAAAATAGTGATAGGGTGCCACTATTTAGGGTGGCAGAACTCTATTCCGTATTGGGTTGTTTCCCCTGATTTAAGTTGTTATAATGCTATATTATAGTGTCGAGCTTCCCGATATAGAGTTCCGGAACCCAGTCACTCGATTGGGCTTTCCGGCACCCTTGGTTTTTAGGGTACTTTACAAGTTTGCAAATCGAGTTAATTTTTCACAGGTATCAGTTGAGTACCTTGTATGTAGAAGTGGTTACAATACCCTTAGCGGTAAGTATACTAGTTACAATGGCAAATCCAGTATGCCAATTACTAAATTTGATCGTTTCTACGTTTTCTTGAAGCAAGAAATGTATTGTAGTCCTCTTAGTATGCATCAGGTTAGGGAGAAAATGAATTCCCCGACACCTGACGTACAAACTTGCTTCAAATATTGACACATTTCTGTTTCTTTTTATCTCCCCTCCTTAATTTCCTCTCCCTCCCTCTCCTCCTTTCCATTCTTTTCCATTACATCTCAACTCTCCCTCTCGTTCAACCAAGTTCTTCTCTTCCTCTCCTTCACCCAATTTCTTCTTACCTCGCCCATTCATTCCCCGGTGTAAGAAAAGCAGTCGTGTAGGTGGCAAAAGTTCGAGAGATTTCAACGACTCTGAGGCCCTCGACCACACATTCCATAGTACTTTACAACTCTATACTTTGCATTCTACAACTTTATAGGTTTCAAAGAATCCGCCACCCTTTTCCTCTACAAAGAAAGTATACAAACTACTGAAATTCATTCACCAAAAGTTAAACCCAAATTAAGTGCCTGATCCTCTATGATCCCATCCTCTACCTAAATTAAGTCCCTCACTTTTGACACCCTCCTACGCCACTATGGCAAACACTTTTGGAAACAAATTCAAATTAAATTCCTTCATCTCAGAGTAGGCAGTGGGGGAGAGAGCAGGAAGGATAGGGGAAAGGGGATAGAACAGGGAGAGAAGGAGGAAAATGAGGAGGAGGAGAAGGAAGAGAAGGAGAAAACTCTCATATAAGCAAAAGTTCATTACGTTTCCATTTAGTGCTTTTCTCTCGTTTCGTAAAATGCTGAAATGGCTGCTGATGTCTAATTGTTGTTCTCGAGCGTATTTTCTCGTTTACTCAGAACTCTTTTAATACTCGTACGTCACGGTGGTTGTGATGTCTACAAGTCGTCAGAAACAGACATTGACGTTGAGAGAGTATTGACTTTTTTCCTTGGCTGTTTTTTATTATTATTATTATTACTTTTTACAAGGTGTTTGAGACTCGAATGATCAGGATAAGACATTGGCTCACAAGATTTTCTAAAGAGGTGTTTGAATCGCATTCAAGACCGGAAATTTTGGTTTGAACACACATATTGAACTCCAAGGGCTATGGTAATTGTTAGAATATGCTTCAAAGTCTCACAAAAAGAAAAAAAAAATGTTCCACTCACATAACTGAAAAGATTAGTGTCTTGAAATGTTAGAGCTCACCACAGATAACTCCCCTAGATTAGAACTCTTTGATGTTCTTTACTGTACTTCTATATGGATACATGGATAGTTGTATACCTATACTTGTACTTATTGTGCGAAAAAAATAACAATGACTGCAAAAGAACTTCATAAAAGATCATCAGAAGTGACGTCATCAAATTCCGTTGTAAAAACCTCTATAAAATAGAAATATGTTTAAATCAAAGCTATGCGATAGTTGAACTTAATATAAAAGGATTAAGATCATAATCTTTTTGTTCCTTTTTCCTCTACCTTATTTAACTCTTTGTTCTTTAATACCTTTCTTTTTACCTTTATCTATGTCAGTTTCTATCTGATCTTTCTCTCTCCCTCCCTCCCTCTATCTCTCCCTTTCCCTCCCTCTTCCTTTCTCTCTCCCCCCCTTTCCTCTTCTCTATTTTCATCTTTCTCTTTTTCCTTTTCTCTATTTCATTTTCTATCAGATCTCTCTTCCTCTCATTTACCTGTTCTATCTCCTTTGTTATGCATTCCTCTTCTTCTCCATTCTCCATATTGTGATTCTATTCTATTCTCTACTGTTCTCTTTCCATATTGTGATTCTATTCTAATCTCTACTGTTCTCTTTGTAGTTTCCTTTGTAGTAGTTATCTAGAAAGGAATCGCCTCTTTTGTATTAAAGTAATTATATTCAAAAGGTTTGCCTCGGAATAGCGGTTCCCAAAGGCCATTCTCTTTGTTTTTCTTTGATTTACGATGTTGTTACTGTTCTCTTTCCATATTGTGATTCTATTCTAATCTCTACTGTTCTCTTTGTAGTTTCCTTTGTAGTAGTTATCTAGAAAGGAATCTCCTCTTTTGTATTAAAGTAATTATATTCAAAAGGTTTGCCTTGGAACTTGGAAGAGTGGTTCCCAAAGGCCAATCTGTGTTTTTCTTTGATTTACGATGTTCCTTGTTAAGCTTGGTTGGGCTTGTTCCACCTTGGCTACTGTAAAATCCCTAAAGCAGGGGTTCCCAGCGGGCGAAAGCCGCGGGCCACTTGAATTTCATTGTCACAAGAAATTTTAAACCCCCCATCGACGCGACGGGTAATTTAGCCATTTAAATAATATTTATTTAGCCAGGCTAGTTAGCTAGGAGGGTAGGCGTCTGCCTTGATGTAGGTCGAGGGTTCGATTCCCGCCTGGAGTGGATTTTATCCTAAACGATAAGGTTTGTTCTCGGAATGGCTGGCTTTCTTCTATGTTAAAACCAAGGTTGAGCACCGCTATTTTCAAACATTCAGAAAAGCTATTAAAGTTATAAATTACCTTGGGAACAAGGAATTAGGAGGGGTAGTAATGACTTCCCTAAATAACTTCCTCTTGTCTCTCCTACAACTTTCTATCTCCTCCTCCTACTCTCTCTGTGTCTCACACTTCTTTCCTCTCCTTCTCTCTCTCTCCCTCCCTCCCTCCAGTCTCCCACTCACACTTCTTCTCTCGCTCACTCTTCTACATTCTCTCTCTCTTTCTCCCCTCACTCTCTCCATATGTTCCTCCTTCCTTCTTAGATTCTCACCCCTCTTTTTCTCTATCACTCTCCTTACCTCTTTCTGTCTCTCCCTCCTTTCTTTATCTCACTCTCCCTCCGTTACTTTTTCCTATAGAAAATTAGAAAGTATTCGCATTTAATTTTAATTGAAATTATTTTTCACTTCATTAACTTTTTCATTCTTAGCAAAAAAAAAAAAAAAATGTAAAATACACGTTCAAAACGGTTGTAAAAACGGTGTGAAAGAAAATTTCCCCTTTCTTATACTCTCTCTCTCTCTCCCTCTCTCTCTCTCTCTCTCCCTCCCCCCCCCCCCCCCTCTCTCTCTCTCTCTCTCTCTCTCTCTCTCTCTCTCTCTCTCTCTCTCTCTCTCTCTCTCTCACACACACACTCTGTCCTTACTCTTGTTGTATTCTGATGTCAGAAGATAATAGAATAATAAAATAAACTCCAGAACTATTTAGAATTAGAAACACAAAAACAGAAAGAAAGAAACAGATTAACTCTAATGCAACACAAGGTGTTTCCCTCTCTCCCTCCTCTTTCTCTCTCTAGCTTACCTGAATTGTCCTGTAGGTGAGATTAATCTTGTTAGAGAATGAGTGAGATAGAGAGAGAGAGAGAGAGAGAGAGAGAGGGATAGAGAGAGAGAGGGAGAGAGAGAGAGAGAGAGGGAGAGAGAGAGAGAGAGGTCAGATTAGTTTGTACTTTAGCCATTTGTTCTATTCTTCTATTTGTAAGAGCTTGTGGTTCTGTATAATAGTGCGAAGGGGGTTAGAACCCCACAGATTGCTCCTCCCCCCCCCCACAGGGCCTTATCCAGGATCTTGTCGAGGAGGGGGGGGGTTGATTGGCCCTGGCAAGACAGGATGCGTGACAGATGAATATTATGAGAGAAATTTCTGTCTTTGTTTTAAGACTTTTAAAGATTTTTTTAAATAAAATCTTCCAATAAAATTGAATGGCACCCTAAAAGCCTTCAAATAAAAAAGGTACATTAAAAGGTTATTTTTACTTTCTATTATTACCTTAGGTAATCGGCTGGCAGAAATAAACTAAACGTAACTATAAGCAGCTATAAGCACCTTACTCGTATACATATACGTTGCGTTGGAAAAATAGAGACTTAAGCGTTGTTAAGATCATTGGAAAACTTTTGAGAATATGGGTTTGCAAAATAATGCGCAAATAAAGATCATCTCAAAGTTTATGATGCGAAAAAATGCAAAGAAAACTCTTTTCCTGAAAAGGAGGAGTACCAACCTATGTAGGTAGGTCCTTATAAGCATACGAGTAAGTATGGTTAGAGCTATAGATACTAGAAACCTATGATGGAATAAATTTATTGTTCTCTTTAGAATAATGGAAGCATTAATATTGCTGTTCTAATTGAAGCGTAAACTTTCACGCCTCATGTCGGGTTATCAAGATTTTTATGTCCAATATAGGTACTTGCGAACAAATGTACAGAGAGCTTGCTTTAGTTTCTTGTTTCTTGGCACTTTTCCAGTCAGCATTAATTAAACATCCATTTAGAAATAAAAATAGAGAGAGTAGTTCATCTGAGGGTAAAAAAGGTTTATAGCAGTTAAAACCTGTGAAAAAGATGGATAGTAAAATAAAATGATGGAGGATTTCACCATTGACTTAATGAGAGATTTCACTAATGGGAGAATTTTTAATAATCCAATAAGGAGATTTTTAAAACTTCCTCTTTCTGGACCATAAAGATGGAGGGTAAAGAGGGAGGGAAAGAGATATAAATAAACATAAAGAGGGAGGGAGAAAAGAGAGAAAGAGAAAGAACGTTGGATGAGAAATAAATAAAGATAGGGGATAAGTAGGGAGGGAGGGAGATATAAATAAACAGAGTGCACAGAGAAGAAGGGAGAAAAATACAAGTAGAGTAGGATAAAGAAAACTAGAGATACAAATGGAAAAGAGGGAAGGAGAAGAAGAAAAGAAGAGAGAGAGAAATGTAAATGGTAGATGTAATGAGATAAGAGAGGGTAAAGTGTGTGCGTGCTGAAAGTTTAGGAAAAAGTCTTCAAGAAAATTAATGATACAGATTTGTTCCTCCAAAAAAGGAAGAAAGAAAGAGATATAGAGAAGGAAAGAGAGAGAGAGAGAGAAAGAAGGAAAGAGAGAGAAAGAAGGAAAGAGGGAGAGAGAGAGAGAGCGAGAGCAGTTGATTTCAGTGTAAACTAAGTCTTGTTTTATTTCTTTCTGTGGCTTATACATAATACATGTTTTTGAGTGGGAGAGATAGCTCTCTCTCTCTCAGAGAGAGAAAGGAAAAGAACGGGAGAGAGAGAGACTAGAGAGAGAGAAACTGTACTACTTTCGTGCGTGCGATATCGATATCTTTTTTGGCCATCTCTATTCTAACCGCATTACACTCTTATAAAATACCTATGAGTAAAGGTCTCTCTCTCCCTCCCACCCTCACTCCCATCTTACATGTATGAGCAATATGTATTATGGCATAGTCAGAATGCAATGTACCTTGTTTATACTTCCAACATATGTATAGGACTAACAAGCTGGGCCCGACCCTCCGGGAATTTTTTAGCCCGTAGTTTATTCGATCGTGGTTAAAGAATACCTATGTACCTACCTAATTTGTTTAATATTCAGTTTATTATTATTCTTGATTTGATTTTTTAATTTTACTTTCATGTAATGATTTAAAATCAAGACTAGAGCCCGTTCTCCCTTTATTTCCAATATGGTGTGCGGGGGCGAAGCCCCCCTCCCGAGCACGAAGTGCGAGTGAGGTTTATACCATTGACGATCGCAAAAAAGGGGGACATGGAATTACTAGGTAGTTTTAAAGCAATAACGAGAGTTATCATTTTCCTATATTTTTGATTCTTAGATGTAAATTTACTGTCCATTTCTCTCTCTCTCTCTCCCTTTCTCATCTTCCTTCCTCTCTCCTGCTTTCTCTCTTTTATGTTGTTTCTTTCTCTCCCAAAACTTCGGATTTTCGTGTAAATGAAAATACAAATGGTCCAAAGTCCAGGCTTTTGATTTTGAACACTTTGGAACCAAAAAGGCAACGACTATGAGCATAAATTTTTACCTTTCCTCTGGTAGCCTTTACACCTCGCATAAATTTTACATTATGATGACTACTAAGCCAAAAACTAGTTTTTTTGGTTTTTTGGCTTTATGGTTTTCTGGACAAAATTTGCACCACCATTTTCGTGTTCCTGATAAAAAGACCTTTAATTTGATATATAGGTCGACCAGGTTTGGATAAGTCCTTCTATGGGAACAGACAGAGTGACAGACAGACAGACAGACAGACGACACCGAAGCGAATACAATAGTCCGTCCCTTATACCTTTTTATTACTATTGTAATAATAAAGGAAGGACGGACTAAAAAGTCCCTTTACATACATAGAATGTATAAATAATAAAACATAGTTTGTATACAGACGACCTTTCATTTTTGTGTTCATCATGTGTTTCGGTTTACCATGGATGTTCATAGGACGAGAAGTAGAGAAGTTTTTTTTTACATACCTACCTAGATTATTTCCCCTTGAGGAGCAATAAAAACGTTATAGCTCTTGACATGATGGCTACGAAATTTTCTTACCGTCATGTTATTCTCTGGAAAACTATTGCCCTGATGGGTACCTACCTGATCGGAATAAGAAATGTAAAGGTGTTTTTTATGACGGCAAAAAAGGGGCTCACTGACCCTTTACTGACAGTGGTTGCTAAAATTGTCTAGTATGTTATCTATTGCGACTTATCCTAAATAAATACAGCCCCTTGTGTAACTGACTGACTCACTCACTCACTGACTCACGTATACAAATTCTAACCCACTTCTAGATGAGCTAGGAAGGTGCGGTTTTCACCATTGGATTCCTTATTTTTTGTAGGTACTGGGAAAAATCGGAAACTCCCAAAATTCCAAACCGTTCCCAATATTTTTTAGGTACTGGGAAAAATCGGAAACACCCACTTCTAGATGTGCTAGGAAGATGCGGTTTTCACCATTGGATTCCTTATTTTTTGTAGTTACTGGGAAAAATCGGAAAATTCCGAAATCCAAACCGTTCCCGAGATATTGACGTTTTTTAGTCCCCCCATAAGAAATACACAGGGAACAAGGTTTGAGGCCAGCAAAACATTTCCTACGTTTTATATTTTGCTCTCGCTTTCAGTTTTCATTTCTTCGAAACAAGATTCGGGAACGATATTTGGTCTCAGGGGCGAAGCCCCGGGAGCGCGAAGCGCGACCTCACACACACCCCGCGAAGCCCCGGGAGCGCGCAGCGCGACCGTAAACAAGGGAGCGCGAAGCGCGACCACATGCACACCCCGCGAAGCCCCCGGGAGCGCGAAGCGCGACCCCATACACAACCCCGCGAAGCCCCCGGGAGCGCGCAGCGCGACCCTAAACAAGGGAGCG